>NC_140065.1:112903-153024 GCF_963513975.1 Fringilla coelebs
ATTTGGGGTCTAACCCCCCCCGTGCCCCCCCAGGCCCCCCCGGCCCCCCCGTGGGCCCCCCCAGCGAATACACCGAGGTGCCCCTGGGCTGCCTGCAGCTGCCGGGGGGAGGGGCCCTCAGCCCCCAGCCCCCAGGTGAGGACACGCCCCCCAGGACACGCCCTGCATGCCTGGACACGCCCCTTCCCTGGGACACACCCTGCACACCTGGACACACCCACAGGGACACACCCTGCACACCTGGACACGCCCCTTCCCTGGGACACATCCTGCACACCTGGACACACCCACAGGGACACACCCTGCACACCTGGACATGCCCCTTCCCTGGGACACACCCTGCACACCTGGACACACCCACAGGGACACACCCTGCACACCTGGACACGCCCCTTCCCTGGGACACATCCTGCACACCTGGACACACCCATTCACTGGGACACGCCCTGCACACCTGGACACACCCATTCCCTGGGACACGCCCTGCACACCTGGACACGCCCCTTCCCTGGGATACGCCCACTGGGACACGCCCTGCACATCTGGGACACGCCCAGTGGGACACACCCTGCACACCTGGACACACCCATTCACTGGGATACGCCCTGCACACCTGGACACACCCATTCCCTGGGACACGCCCACTGGGACACGCCCTGCACATCTGGACACACTCATTCCCTGGGACACGCCCACCTGGCCACACCCAACCCACCCACCAGGACACGCCCTGGATGCGTTCCCATGTCTGTCACACCCCGGCCACGCCCTTCCCACACCCCTTAACCACACCCTGACCTTGGCCACGCCCAGACCGCACCCAGACCACGCCCTGACCCCACCCTGACCACACCTTGACCACACCCTGACCTTGGCCACGCCCAGACCGCACCCAGACCCCACCCTGACCCCACCCTGACCACGCCTTGACCTCACCCTGACCCTGACCACACCCTTGGCCACGCCCTGACCCTGGCCACAGCCTGACCCCACACTGACCACACCTTGACCTCACCCTGACCCTGGCCACGCCCTTCCCACACCTCTTGACCACACCCTGACCGTGTCACACCTTGGCCACGCCCTGACCACACCCTGACCTCATCCTGACCCTCGGCCACACCCTGACCCTGACCACACCCTTGGCCACGCCCTGACCGTGTCACACCTTGGCCACACCCTGACCACACCCTTGGCCACGCCCTGACCCCACCCTGACCCTGGCCACGCCCTGATCACACCCAGACCACGCCCTGACCACACCCTTGACCGTACCTTTCCCATTCCCTTGGCCACACCCTTGGCCACACCGTGACCCTTGGCCACGCCCTGACCATGTCACACCTTGGCCACGCCCTGACCACACCCTGACCACGCCTTGCCCATTCCCTTGGCCGCACCTTGACCTCACCCTGACCCTTGGCCACGCCCTGACCCTGGCCCCGCCCTTGGCCACACCCTGACCCTGACCACGCCCTTGGCCCCGCCCAGGCCCGGCGGAGGCGGAGCGTTTCGAGGAGCTGCCGCTCTGCTCCTGCCGCATGGAGGCGCCCAAGGTGGAGCGGGGCGGGGACCGAGGGCTCTGCATGGCCACCGAGAGCGTGGACGGGCAGGTGAGCACACCTGGGCACACCTGGGGGCATTGGGGACACACCTGGGCACACCTGGGGGCATTGAGGGCACACCTGGGGAACCTGGGCACATTGGGGGCACACCTGGGCACACCTGGGGATGTGGGGACCGCGGGCTCTGCATGGCCACCGAGAGCATGGACGAGCAGGTGGGCACACCTGGGACACCTGGGCACACACCTGGGCACACTTGGGAGCATTGGGGACACACCTGGGGGCATTGGGGACACACCTGGGAGCATTGGGGACACACCTGGGGGCATTGGGGACACACCTGGGCACACCTGGGGGCATTGGGGACACACCTGGGCACACCTGGGGGCATTGGGGACACACCTGGGGGCACCTGGGGGCATTGGGGGCACACCTGGGCACACCTGGGGCAGACCTGGGGAGCACCTGGGGGGCACCTGGGGATACACCTGGGCACACCTGGGGAACACCTGGGCACACCTGGGGGGCACTGGGCACACACCTGGGCACACCTGGGGCACACCTGGGGGGCACTGGGCACACACCTGGGCACAGCTGGGGGCATTGGGGACACACCTGGGGGCATTGGGGACACACCTGGGGACACCTGGGGCAGACCTGGGGGCATTGGGGACACACCTGGGGCACACCTGGGCACACCTGGGGCACACCTGGGGCACCTGGGGCACACCTGGGGACACCTGGGGCAGACCTGGGGGCATTAGGGACACACCTGGGGGCACACCTGGGGCACCTGGGGGCATTGGGGACACACCTGGGGCACACCTGGGGCACCTGGGTACACTGGACCTGGGCACACCTTGGGCACACCTGGGGCACCTGGGCACACCTGGGGAACACCTGGGGGCACCTGGGGGCATTGGGGACACATCTGGAGGCATTAGGGACACACCTGGGGGCATTAGGGACACACCTGGGGGCACACCTGGGACACACCAGGTGCGGTGTCGCGCCGTGCCCTCACCTGGAGCCACCCAAAAAGCCCCAAAAATCCCCAAATCGTCCCCAAACCGTCCCCAGCTGAGCGGCTGCGGCAGCAGCATCCTGAAGCGCGAGACGATGCGGCCGTCGAGCCGCGTGCCCCTGATGGTGCTGTGCGAGAGCCACCGCGCCAGGATGGTCAAGCACCAGTGCTGCCCCGGCTGCGGCCACTTCTGCACGGCTGTGAGTGGGGATTGGGGGGAAAAACGGGGAAAACGGGAAAAAACGGGGAAAAAATGGGGAAAAACGCAAAAAACCCCACGAAAATCGGATAAACTATGGGGAAATGGCGAAATAACGGCAAAAAAACCCAAAAAAACCCCAAAAATGCAGAGCCAGGGTGGTCAGGCAGCAGGGCTGTCCTGGTTGGGGTCAGTTCTGCACTGCTGTGAGTGGGGATTGGGGGGAAAAACGGGGAAAACGGGAAAAAACGGGGAAAAATGGGGAAAAATGCAAAAATCCCCACGAAAATCGGATAAAGTGTGGGGAAATAGGGAAAAAACCCCACAAAAAAACCCAAAAAACCCTAGAAACGATGACCCGGGGTGGTCAAGCACCAGTGCTGCCCCGGCTGCGGCCACTTCTGCACGGCTGTGAGTGGGGATTGGGGGGAAAAACGGGGAAAACGGGAAAAAACGGGGAAAAACGCAAAAATCCCCGCGAAAATCGGATAAAGTATGGGGAAATGGTGAAAAAAACCCCAAAAAACCTCCAAAAAACCTCAAAAGTGCAGAGCCAGGATGGTCAGGCAGCAGGGCTGTCCTGGCTGCGGCCACTTCTGCACGGCCGTGAGTGGGGATTGGGGGGAAAAACGGGGAAAACGGGAAAAAACGGGGAAAAACGCAAAAATCCCCACGAAAATCGGATAAAGTATGGGGAAATGGTGAAATAACCTGACAAAAATACCCAAAAAACCCCAAAAATGCAGAGCCAGGATGGTCAGGCAGCAGGGCTGTCCTGGCTGGGGTCAGTTCTGCACGGCTGTGAGTGGGGATTGGGGGGAAAAACGGGGAAAACGGGAAAAAACGGGGAAAAACGCAAAAATCCCCACGAAAATCGGATAAAATACGGCAAAATAGCAAAATAACGGCAAAAAAACCCAAAAATGCAGAGCCAGGATGGTCAGGCAGCAGGGCTGCCCCGGCTGCGGCCACTTCTGCACGGCCGTGAGTGGGGATTGGGGGGAAAAACGGGGAAAACGGGAAAAAACGGGGAAAAACGCAAAAATCCCCACGAAAATCGGATAAAGTATGGGGAAATGGTGAAATAACCCGACAAAAATACCCAAAAAAACCCCAAAATGCAGAGCCAGGGTGGTCAGGCACCAGGGCTGCCCCGGCTGCGGCCACTTCTGCACGGCTGTGAGTGGGGATTGGGGGGAAAAACGGGGAAAACGGGAAAAAACGGGGAAAAACGCAAAAAACCCCGTGAAAATCGGATAAAATACGGCAAAATAGCAAAATAATGGCAAAAAAACCCCAAAAAACCCCAAAAATGCAGAGGCAGGATGGTCAGGCAACAGGGCTGTCCTGGCTGGGGTCAGTTCTGCACGGCTGTGAGTGGGGATTGGGGGGAAAAACGGGGAAAACGGGAAAAAACGGGGAAAAACGCAAAAATCCCCGTGAAAATCGGATAAAGTATGGGTGAATGGTGAAATAACCGCAAAAAACCCCAAAAGTGCAGAGCCAGGGTGGTGAGGCACCAGGGCTGTCCTGGCTGGGGTCAGTTCTGCACGGCTGTGAGTGGGGATTGGGGGGAAAAACGGGGAAAACGGGGAAAAAACGGGGAAAAACGGGGAAAAACGGGGAAAAATGCAAAAATCCCCACGAAAATCGGATAAAATATGGGGAAATAGCAGGAAAAAGCGCAAAAAAAATACCCAAAAAACCCCAAAAATGCAGAGCCAGGGTGGTCAGGCAGCAGGGCTGTCCTGGTTGGGGTCAGTTCTGCATGGCCGTGAGTGGGGATTGGGGGGAAAAACGGGGAAAACGGGAAAAAACGGGGAAAAAATGGGGAAAAATGCAAAAAACCCCGCGAAAATCGGAGGAAATATGGGTGAATAGAGAAAAAAAAACCCACTAAAAATCCTAAAAACGCAGAGCCAGGATGGTCAGGCAGCAGGGCTGTCCTGGCTGGGGTCAGTTCTGCACGGCTGTGAGTGGGGACTGGGGGGAGAAACGGGGAAAACGGGAAAAAACGGGGAAAAACACAAAAATCCCCACGAAAATCTGATCAGGGGACATCCCTGCAGTGCCACCCTGGTGCCAGTCTGTCCCTAAAGGCCATTAAAGTGTCCCCAAACCCCCTCAAACTGTCCCCAAACCCCCTTTAAGCACCCGTAACCCATCTCTATGATCTTGGTGACACTCTGCCACCCCCTGGTGACACCTTGGTGACATTTGTGTCCCCCCAGGGGACATTCCTGGAGTGCCACCCCGACGTGCGCATCGGGCACCGTTTCCACCGCGCCTGCGTCTCGCGCCTGGGGGGTCTCACTGTCTGTCCTGTCCCCTGTCCTGGGCACCTTGGGGACACTCTGGGACACCCTGGGGACACTCTGTGACCCTTGGGGACATCCCTGCAGTGCCACCCTGGTGCCAGTCTGTCCCCAAACCCCCTCAAACTGTCCCCAAACCCCCTTTCATTGTCCCCAAACCCCCTTTAAGCACCCGTAACCCATCTCTATGATCTTGGTGACACCTTGGTGACACCTTGGTGACACTTTTCCCCCCAGGGGACATTCCTGGAGTGCCACCCTGGTGCCAGTCTGTCCCCAAGTCCCCTCAAACTGTCCCCAAACCCCCTTTAAGCACCCGTAACCCATCTCTATTATCTTGGTGACACTCTGCCACCCCCTGGTGACACTCTGTGACACACTGGGGACACTCTGTGACCCTTGGGGACATCCCTGCAGTGCCACCCTGGTGCCAGTCTGTCCCCAAACCCCCTCAAACTGTCCCCAAACCCCCTTTCATTGTCCCCAAACCTCCTTTTAGCACCCGTAACCCATCTTGGTGACCCCTGGTGACACTCTGCCACCCCTTGGTGACACTTTGGTGACACTTTTCCCCCCAGGGGACATTCCTGGAGTGCCACCCTGCTGCCAGTCTGTCCCCAAAGGCCATTAAAGTGTCCCTAAACCCCCTCAAACTGTCCCCAAACCCCCTCAAACTGTCCCCAAACCCCCTTTAAACACCCATAACCCATCTCTATTATCTTGGTGACCCCCTGGTGACACTTTGGTGACACTTTGGTGACACTTTGGTGACACTTTTCCCCCCCAGGGGACATTCCTGCAGTGCCACCCTGGTGCCAGTCTGTCCCCAAATCCCCTCAAACTGTCCCCAAATCCCCTTGAACTGTCCCCAAACCCCCTTTTAGCACCCGTAACCCATCTTGGTGACACTCTGCCACCCCCTGGTGACACTTTGGTGACACTTTGGTGACACTTTTCCCCCCAGGGGACATTCCTGGAGTGCCACCCCGACGTGCGCATCGGGCACCGTTTCCACCGCGCCTGCGTCTCGCGCCTGGGGGGTCTCATTTTCTGTCCCCACTGCGGCGAGGACGCGTCCGAGGCCCAGGAGGTGACGCTGCCGCGCCCCGAGGGGACCTTGGGGACATCGGAGCCGCCCCCGGTGCCACCCCCGGCGCCGCCCGAGCCCGCCCGGGCCCGCGGCAGGGCCGAGGCGCCCACGCCCAGGTGGGGAAAAATGGGAATTTGGGGGGAAATTGGGGATTTTTGGGAAAAATTTGATTTTTGGGGGGGGAAATTTGGATTTTTTTGGGGGAAAATTTTGAATTTTTTGCAGAAATTTTGAATTTTTTTGGAGAAATTTTGAATTTTTTTGGGGGGAAAAATGGGGTTTTGGGGGGGAAATTTGAATTTTTGGGGGGGTGAAATTGGATTTTTGGGGGGAAAAGGTGGATTTTTTGGGGAAAATGGGGGTTTGGGGGGGGAAAATTGAATTTTTTTGGGGAAAATTGATTTTGGGTGGGATTTTTGGGGATTTTGGCTGATTTTGTTCCCTCTCCCCCCCTGGCAGTGCCCGGATGCGGGGGCAGGGCGAGGGCCGGGGATATTTTGGGTCATTTTGGCTGATTTTGGGTCATTTTGAGTGGGATTTTTGGGTTATTTTGGGTGGGATTTTGGCTGATTTTGGCTGATTTTGGGTGGGATTTTTTTTGATTTTTGGGTATTTTGTCTGATTTTGTCTGATTTTGTTCTCTCCCCCCCCTCAGTGCCCGGATGCGGGGGCAGGGCGAGGGCCGGGGATATTTTGGCTGATTTTGGGTCATTTTGAATGGGATTTTTTTTGGATTTTCAGGATTTTTGGGTCATTTTGGGTTATTTTGAGTGGGATTTTTTTGGATTTTGTCTGATTTTGTTCTCTCCCCCCCCTCAGTGCCCGGATGCGGGGGCAGGGCGAGGGCCGGGGATATTTTGGGTCATTTTGGCTGATTTTGGGTCATTTTGAGTGGGGTTTTCGGGGGATTTTTGGGATTTTTGGATTATTTTGGGTGGGATTTTGGCTGATTTTGTCTGATTTTGTTCCCTCTCCCCCCCCTCAGTGCCCGGATGCGGGGGCAGGGCGAGGGCCGGGGATATTTTGGGTCATTTTGGCTGATTTTGGGTCATTTTGAGTGGGGTTTTCGGGGGATTTTTGGGATTTTTGGATTATTTTGGGTGGGATTTTGGCTGATTTTGTCTGATTTTGTTCCCTCTCCCCCCCCTCAGTGCCCGGATGCGGGGGCAGGGCGAGGGCCGGGGATATTTTGGGTCATTTTGGGTCATTTTGGGTCATTTTGAGTGGGGTTTTTTGGGATTTTTGGGTTATTTTGGCTGATTTTGGGTGGGATTTTGTCTGATTTTGTTCCCTCTGCCCCCCCCAGTGCCCGGATGCGGGGGCAGGGCGAGGGCCGGGCGCCCCCCCCGGACCCCCGGGCCGAGCCCATCGACAGCTCGGGGGGGCCGGTGCTGGCCCTGCCCTCGGGGGGGGCCCTGAGCGCCCGGGGGCTCCCCCCAGGCCCCGCCAGGGAGCACCTGGAGAAGGCTCTGCTGGGCCAGGAGGCTGAGAGGTGAGAGAAAAACACACCTGGGCACACCTGGGGGGCTAAAAACACACCTGGGACCCCAAAAATACACCTGGGGGGGGGAAACAGCCCAAAAATTCACCTGGGGGGGATAAAACAGCCTAAAACCACACCTGGAGGAGGCTCTGCTGGGCCAGGAGGCTGAGAGGTGAGTCAGGAACACACCTGGGCACACCTGGGACCCCAAAAAATGCACCTGGGACCCCAAAAAAGGCACCTGGGGGGGTTAAGATGTACCTGGGACGGGAAAAACCAGCCCAAAATCACACCTGGGGGGATAAAACCACACCTGGAGAAGGCTCTGCTGGGCCAGGAGGCTGAGAGGTGAGAGAAAAACACACCTGGGCACACCTGGGGGGCTAAAAACACACCTGGGACCCCAAAAATACACCTGGGGGGGGGAAACAGCCCAAAAATTCACCTGGGGGGGATTAAACAACCCAAAAATTCACCTGGGGGGGATAAAACAGCCTAAAACCACACCTGGAGGAGGCTCTGCTGGGCCAGGAGGCCGAAAGGTGAGAGAAAAACACACCTGGGCACACCTGGGACCCCACAAAATACACCTGGGGGGGTTAAAATGTACCTGGGAGGGGAAAAACCAGCCCAAAATCACACCTGGGGGGGGGTAAATCCACACCTGGGGGGGTAAATCCACACCTGGAGAAGGCTCTGCTGGGCCAGGAGGCTGAGAGGTGAGTCAGGAACACACCTGGGACCCCAAAAATACACCTGGGACCCCAAAAAATGCACCGGGGGGGGTTAAAATGTACCTGGGAGGGGAAAAACCAGCCCAAAATCACACCTGGGGGGGTAAATCCACACCTGGGGGGGTAAATCCACACCTGGGGGGGTAAATCCACACCTGGAGAAGGCTCTGCTGGGCCAGGAGGCTGAGAGGTGAGTCAGGCACACACCTGGGGGGGATAAAACACACCTGGGACCCCAAAAAATGCACCTGGGGGGGATAAAACAGCCCAAAAATTCACCTGGGGGGGATAAAACAGCCTAAATCCACACCTGGAGGAGGCTCTGCTGGGCCAGGAAGCTGAGAGGTGAGTCAGGAACACACCTGGGCACACCTGGGGGGCATAAAACCACACCTGAGGGGGAAAAAACAGCCCAAAATCCACACCTGGGGGGGTAAATTCACACCTGGAGAAGGCTCTGCTGGGCCAGGAGGCTGAGAGGTGAGAGAAAAACACACCTGGGCACACCTGGGACCCCAAAAAATGCACCTGGGACCCCAAAAAATGCACCTGGGGGGGTTAAGATGTACCTGGGAGGGGAAAAACCAGCCCAAAATCCACACCTGGGGGGGGTAAATTCACACCTGGAGAAGGCTCTGCTAGGCCAGGAAGCTGAGAGGTGAGAGAAAAACACACCTGGGCACACCTGGGGGGGTTAAAACACACCTGGGACCCCAAAAAATACACCTGGGGGGGGTTAAAATGTACCTGGGAGGGATAAAACAGCCCAAAAATTCACCTGGGGGGATAAATCCACACCTGGGGGGATAAAACAGCCCAAAAATTCACCTTGGGGGGGGGAAAAACACCCTAAAATTCTTCCCAGTTTATCCCAGTTCCATCCCAGTCCCTCCCAGTCCCTCCCAGTTTATCTCAGTTCTCTCCCAGTCCCTCCCAGTTCCCTCCCAGTTCCCTCCCAGTCCCTCCCAGTTCCCTCCCAGTCCCCCCCAACCCCCTCCCAGTCCCTCCCAGTTCCTTCCCAGTCCATCCCAGTTCCTCCCAGTCCCCCCCAATCCCTGCCCAGTGCCCCCCAGTCCATCCCAATTCCCACCCAAACCCCTCCCAGTCCCTCCCAGTCCATCCCAGTCCCCCCCAGTTCCCTCCCAGTTCCCCCCAGTCCATCCCAGTCCCCCCCAGTTCCCTCCCAGTTCCCCCCAGTCCATCCTAGTCCCCCCCAGTCCCCCCCAAACCCTTCCCAGTCCCTCCCAGTCCCCCCCAGTCCCCCCCCAATCCCCTCCCAATTTATCCCAGTTCCCCCCAATCCCTCCCAGTCCCTCCCAGTTTATCCCAGTTCCCCCCAGTCACTCCCAGTTCCCCCCAGGAGGAAGAAGCTGAGGTTCCACCCCCGGCAGCTTTACCTGAGCGTCAAACAGGGGGAGCTGGGCAGGGTCATCCTGATGCTGCGTGAGTGGGGACCCCAAAAAACCCAAAAAAACCCAAAAACCCCCAAAAAACCCCAAAAAACCCCAAAAAACCTCAAAATCTGGGAAAATCCCAAAAATCCTGGGGGGGAAATCCCAAAAATCCTGGGGGAAATCCCAAAAATCCTGGGGAAAATCCCAAAATCTGGGGGGGATTTGGGGTCATCCTGATGCTGCGTGAGTGGGGACCCCAAAAACCCCAAAAAAACCCCAAAAAAACCCCCCAAAACCCCAAAAACCCCCAAAATCTGGGAAATTGCCAAAAATCCTGGGGGAAATACCAAAAATCTGGGGGGGAAATCCCAAAATGTGGGGGGGATTTGGGGTCATCCTGATGCTGCGTGAGTGGGGACCCCAAAACCCCCAAAAAACCCCAAAATCTGAGAAAATCCCAAAAATCCTGGGGGAAATCCCAAAAATCCTGGGGGAAATCCCAAAATCTGGGGAGGATTTGGGGTCATCCTGATGCTGCGTGAGTGGGGACCCCAAAAACCCCAAAAAACCCCAAAAATCCCCAAAAATCCCAGAAACCCCCAAAATCTGGGAAAACCCCAAAATATCCTGGAGGAAATCCCAAAAATCCTGGGAAAAATCCCAAAATCTGGGGAGGATTTGGGGTCATCCTGATGCTGCGTGAGTGGGGACCCCAAAAACCCCAAAAAAACCCCAAAAAACCCCCAAAAAAACCCAAAAAAACCCAAAAAACCCTCAAAATCTGGGAAAATCCCAAAAATCCCAGGGAAAATCCCAAAATCTGGGGGGGAATCCTAAAAAAAATCCCAAAATTTGGGGGGGATTTGGGGTCATCCTGATGCTGCGTGAGTGGGGACCCCAAAAAACCCCAAAAAACCCCAAAATCTGAGAAAATCACAAAAATCCTGGGGGAAATCCCAAAAATCCTGGGGGAAATCCCACAAATCCCGGGAAAAATCCCAAAATCTGGGGGGGATTTGGGGTCATCCTGATGCTGCGTGAGTGGGGACCCCAAAAAACCCTAAAAACACCCAAAAACCCCAAAAAACCCCAAAAACCCTCAAAATCTGGGGAAATCCCAAAAATCCTGAGGGAAATCCCAAAAATCCTGGGGGAACTCCCAAAATCTGGGGGGGATTTGGGGTCATCCTGATGCTGCATGAGTGGGAATCCAAAAAACCCCCAAAAAACCCAAAAAACCCCAAAAATCCCCAAAAATCCCAGAAACCCCCAAAATCTGGGAAAATCCCAAAAATCCTGGGGGAAATCCCAAAAATCCCGGGAAAAATCCCAAAATCTGGGGGGGATTTGGGGTCATCCTGATGCTGCATGAGTGGGGACCCCAAAAAACCCCAAAAAAACCCAAAAAACCCAAAAAACCCCAAAAAACCCCAAAATCTGAGAAAATCCCAAAAATCCTGGGGGAAATCCCAAAAATCCTGGGGGAACTCCCAAAATCTGGGGGGGATTTGGGGTCATCCTGATGCTGCGTGAGTGGGGACCCCAAAAACCCCAAAAAACCCCCAAAAAACCCCAAAAAACCCAAAAACCCCCCAAAAAACCCCAAAATCTGGGAAAACCCCAAAATATCCTGGGGGAAATCCCAAAAATCCTGGGAAAAATCCCCAAATCTGGGGGGGATTTGGGGTCATCCTGATGCTGCATGAGTGGGGACCCCAAAAACCCCAAAAAAACCCCAAAAAACCCCAAAAACCCCTCAAAATTTGGGAAAATCCCAAAGGAAATCCCAAAATCCTGGGGAAAATCCCAAAATCTGGGGGGGATTTGGGGTCATCCTGATGCTGCATGAGTGGGGACCCCAAAAAACCCCCAAATTTGGAGGGGGACTCCAAAAAAGTCCCTAAAATTTGGGAAATTCCCCCCAAACCTGGGGGAAATCCCAAAATTTGGGGGGGGCATTTATGGGGAACTCCCAAAAATCCCCAAAATTTACGAGGAACCCCAAAAATTTGAAGAGTCCTTGGGGGAATTTTGAGGTGGTTTGGGGGGTCCTGGGGGGATTTTGGGGTCCTTGGGTGGGGGGGGATTTTTGGGGGGTTCCAAATCCCATTTTGGGATTCCTCAGCCATTTTGGGGTTCCCGATCCCATTTTTTGCTCCCTTTTCCCATTTTTAGGTGTTCTCAATCCCATTTTGGGGTTTCTGATCCCATTTTTGTCTCCCTTTTTCCCATTTCTCGTGCTTTTTACCCCAATTTTTTCTCCCTTTCCCCATTTTTTGGTGGGTTTTTTATCCCATTTTTTTTGCTCCCTCCTCTCATTTTTGGTGGATTTTAACCATTTCTGGTGGGTTTCACCCCATTCCTGTGTCCCTTTCTCCATTTCTGGTGGTTTTTACCCATTTTTGGTGGTTTTTTTCCCATTTTGGGCTCCTTTTCCCCATTTCTGGGTTTTTTTCCCCATTTCTGGTGGTTTTTACCCCATTCCTGTGTCCCTTTCCCCATTTCTGGTGGTTTTTACCCCATTCCTGTGTCCATTTCCCATTTCTGTTGGTTTTTCCCCATTTTTGTTGGTTTTTTTCCCAATTCTGACGTTTCTCACCCCATTTTTGTTGTTTTTTTCCCATTTTTGTTGGTTTTATCCCAATTCTGGCATTTCTCACCCCATTCCTGTGTCCATTTCCCATTTCTGGTGGTTTTCACCCCATTTCTGTCTTCCTTTTCCCATTTCTGGTGGTTTTTTCCCCATTCCTGTGTCCCTTTTCCCATTTCTGTTGTTTTTTTCCATTTCTGCCGTTTTTTACCCCATTCCCGTGTCCCTTTCCCATTTCTGGTGTTTTTTTCCCATTTCTGTTGGGTTTTTTCCCATTTTTGTTGGTTTTTTCCCCATTTTTGTTGTTTTTTTCCCATTTCTGGTGTTTTTTACCCCATTTTTGTTGTTTTTTCCCAATTCCGGTGTTTCTCACCCCATTCCCGTGTCCCTTTCCCCATTTTTGTTGGTTTTTTTCCCATTTCTGTTGTTTTTACCCAATTCCTCTGTTTTTTACCCCATTCCCGTGTCCCTTTTCCCATTTCTGTTGGTTTTTACCCCATTTTGGGTGGTTTCTCCCCATTTTTGCTGTTTTTTCCCAATTCTGCCGTTTCTCACCCCGTTCCCATGTCCCTTTTCCCATTCCTGTTGGTTTTTTCCCATTTCTGTTGGTTTTTTCCCCATTTTTGTTGTTTTTTCCCAATTCCGGTGTTTTTTACCCCATTCCCGTGTCCCTTTTCCCATTTTTGTTGTTTTTTCCCATTTCTTCTGTTTCTCACCCCATTCCCGTGTCCCTTTCCCCATTTTTGTTGGTTTTTTTCCCATTCCTGTTGGTTTTTTCCCCATTTTTGTTGTTTTTTCCCAATTCCGCTGTTTTTTACCCCATTCCCGTGTCCCTTTCCCAGTGGACAATCTGGACCCCAACTTCCAGAGCGACGCCCAGAGCAAGCGCTCGGCGCTGCACGCGGCCGCGCAGAAGGGACACCTGGAGATCTGCCACCTGCTGCTCCAGGTGAGCTCAGACACACCTGGGGACACACCTGGGGACACCTGAGTGACACACCTGGGGACATCCCAGTACCATCCCAGTGCTCCCAGTATGGGATCTGTGTGATCCCAGTACAGCCCAGAAGGGACACCTGGAGATCTGTCACCTGCTGCTCCAGGTGAGCTCACCTGAGTGACACCTGGGACACACCTGGGGACATCCCAGTACCATCCCAGTACCATCCCAGTGCTCCCAGTATGGGATCTGTGTGATCCCAATACAGCCCAGAAGGGACACCTGGAGATCTGTCACCTGCTGCTCCAGGTGAGCTCACCTGGGGACACACCTGAGTGACGCCTGGGGACACCTGGGGACATCCCAGTACCATCCCAGTGCTCCCAGTATGGGATCTGTGCCATCCCAGTACAGCCCAGAAGGGACACCTGGAGATCTGTCACCTGCTGCTCCAGGTGAGCTCAGACACACCTGAGTGACACACCTGGGGACACCTGAGTGACACACCTGGGGACACACCTGAGTGACAGCTGGGGACATCCCAGTGCTCCCAGTATGGGATCTGTGTGATCCCAGTGCTCCCAGTACAGCCCAGAAGGGACACCTGGAGATCTGTCACCTGCTGCTCCAGGTGAGCTCACCTGGGGACACACCTGGGGACATCCAAGTACCATCCCAGTACCATCCCAGTGCTCCCAGTATGGGATCTGTGTGATCCCAGTATGGCCCAGAAGGGACACCTGGAGATCTGCCACCTGCTGCTCCAGGTGAGCTCAGACACACCTGAGTGACACCTGGGGACATCCCAGTGCTCCCAGTATGGGATCTGTGTGATCCCAGTGCTCCCAGTACAGCCCAGAAGGGACACCTGGAGATCTGCCACCTGCTGCTCCAGGTGAGCACACCTGGGACACACCTGGGACACACCTGAGTGACACCTGAGTGACACCTGAGTGACACGTGGGGACATCCCAGTGCTCCCAGTATGGGATCTGTGTGATCCCAGTATGGGATCTGTGCCATCCCAGTACAGCCCAGAAGGGACACCTGGAGATCTGCCACCTGCTGCTCCAGGTGAGCTCACCTGGGGACACCTGGGACACACCTGTGACACACCTGGGGACACACCTGAGTGACAGCTGGGGACATCCCAGTGCTCCCAGTATGGGATCTGTGTGATCCCAGTGCTCCCAGTACAGCCCAGAAGGGACACCTGGAGATCTGCCACCTGCTGCTCCAGGTGAGCACACCTGGGACACACCTGGGGACACCTGAGTGACAGCTGGGGACATCCCAGTGCTCCCAGTATGGGATCTGTGCCATCCCAGTATGGGATCTGTGTGATCCCAGTACGGCCCAGAAGGGACACCTGGAGATCTGCCACCTGCTGCTCCAGGTGAGCTCACCTGGGGACACACCTGGGGACACACCTGGGGACATCCCAGTGCTCCCAGTATGGGATCTGTGCCATCCCAGTGCTCCCAGTACAGGATCCCAGTGTCCCCTGTGTCCCTTGGCTGTGTCAGTGCTGGTCAGTGGTCACTCAGTGGTCACTCAGAGGTCATTGGTCACTCAGGGTCACTCAGGGGTCACTCAGGGGTCAGGGGTCACTCAGGGGTCACTCTGGTCACTCATTGGTCACTCCAGGTCACTCAGGGGTCACTCTGGTCACTCAGTGGTCACTCTGGTCACTCAGGGGTCACTCACTGGTCACTCAGAGGTCACTCAGTGGTCACTCAGGGGTCACTCGGGTCACTCATGGGTCACTCAGGGTCACTCAGTGGTCACTCAGGGGTCAGTGGTCACTCTGTGGTCAGTCAGGGGTCACTCTGTGGTCACTCAGGGGTCAGTGGTCACTCATTGGTCAGTCAGGGGTCACTCTGTGGTCACTCAGTGGTCAGTGGTCACTCATTGGTCACTCAGGCCGGAGCCAACATCAATGCCGTGGACAAGCAGTGCCGGGGGGGTGGTGGTCAGTGCTGGTCAGTGCTGGCCATGGGTGGTCAGTGCTGGTCAGTGGTCACTCAGTGGTCACTCAGGGGTCAGTGGTCACTCTGTGGTCAGTCAGTGGTCACTCAGTGGTCACTCAGTGGTCACTCTGTGGTCACTCAGGCCGGAGCCAACATCAATGCCGTGGACAAGCAGCGCTGGGGGGGGGATGGTCAGTGCTGGTCAGTGGTCACTCAGTGGTCACTCAGTGGTCACTCAGTGGTCACTCAGTGGTCACTCCAATGTCCATCCCAGGCCGGAGCCAACATCAACGCCGTGGACAAGCAGCGCCGCACGCCGCTGATGGAGGCCGTGGCCAACGACCAGCTGGAGACGGCGCGGTACCTGCTGCAGAGGGGGGGGTGTGCCTACAGCCAGGTGAGCTGTGACGTCATCACACACCTGTGTGACGTCATCATACACCCACACACACCTGGGACACAACTGTGACATCATAGATACACCTGTGACATCACACGCACAGACACACGGTGCGGTACCTGCTGCAGGGGGGGGGGTGTGCCTACAGCCAGGTGAGCTGTGACATCATCACACACCTGGGTGATGTCATCACACACCCACACACACCTGGGACACATCTGTGACATCATAGATACACCTGTGACATCACACACACAGTGGTACCTGCTGCAGTAGGGGCTGTACCTACAGCCAGGTGAGCAGTGACGTCATCACACACCTGGGACACACCTGTGACATCATAGACACACCTATGACATCACACAAACCATGACATCATCCCCACGCGGCGATGCCACCGCCTCTCTTTATGACATCATCACCCTTGTATGACATCACCACCCCCTTTATGACGTCACCGCTCCCCTGTGTGACGTCACGGCTCCCCTTTATGACGTCACCGCCCTCCTTGATGACGTCACAGGAGGAGGACGGCTCCACCTGCCTGCACCACGCGGCCAAAAACGGCAACCTGGAGATGGTGGAGCTGCTGCTGAGCACCGGCCAGGTGGACGTCAACGCGCAGGTGAGGGCGTGGCCTGCGTGTCCTGGGTGTGGTCAGTGTGGTCAGTGTGTCCTGGGGGTGGCCAGCGTGTCCTGGGGGTGGTCAGTGTGGTCAGTGTGTCCTGGGTGTGGTCAGTGTGGTCAGTTTGTCCTGGGAGTGGTCAGTGTGTCCTGGGGGTGGTCAGCGTGTCCTGAGTGTGGTCAGTGTGTCCTGGGTGTGGTCAGTGTGGTCAGTGTGTCCGGAGTGTGGTCAGTCTGTCCTGAGTGTCCTGGGGGTGGTCAGTGGTCAGTGGAGCTGCTGCTGAGCACCGGCCAGGTGGACGTCAACGCGCAGGTGAGGGCGTGGCCAGCGTGGTCAGCGTGTCCTGGGCGTGGTCAGTGTGGTCAGTTTGTCCTAGGGCTGGTCAGTGTGGTCAGTTTGTCCTAGGGCTGGTCAGTGTGGTCAGTGTGTCCTAGGGCTGGTCAGTGTGGTCAGTTTGTCCTGGGAGCGGTCAGTGTGTCCTGAGAGTGTCCTGAGGGTGGTCAGTGGGTCAGGGTTGGTCTGGGGGGGATGACCAGGGGGTGGTCAGTGTGTCCGGGGGTGGTCAGTGGGTCAGGGGTGGTCAGTGACCCCCGAGTGACCCCGAGTGCCCCCCAGGACAGCGGGGGCTGGACCCCCATCATCTGGGGTGGTCTGGGGGGGATGACCAGGGGTGGTCAGTGGGTCTGGGGTGGTCAGTGGGATGACCAGGGCTGGTCAGTTGGTCTGGGGGTGGTCAGTGGGTCTGGGGTGGTCAGTGGGTCTGGGCTGGTCAGTGGGTCTGGGGTGGTCAGTGGGATGACCAGGGCTGGTCAGTGGGTCTGGAGTGGTCAGTGGGATGACCAGGGCTGGTCAGTGGGTCTGGGGTGGTCAGTGGGATGACCAGGGGTGGTCAGTGGGTCTGGGGGTGGTCAGTGGGTCTGGGGGTGGTCAGTGGGATGACCAGGGGTGGTCAGTGGGTCTGGGGTGGTCAGTGGGATGACCAGGGGTGGTCAGTGGGTCTGGGGTGGTCAGTGGGTCTGGGGTGGTCAGTGGGTCTGGGGGTGGTCAGTGGGTCTGGGGGTGGTCAGTGGGATGACCAGGGGTGGTCAGTGGGTCTGGAGTGGTCAGTGGGATGACCAGGGCTGGTCAGTGGGTCTGGGGTGGTCAGTGGGATGACCAGGGGTGGTCAGTGGGTCTGGGGGTGGTCAGTGGGTCTGGGGGTGGTCAGTGGGTCTGGGGTGGTCAGTGGGTCTGGGGTGGTCAGTGGGATGACCAGGGGTGGTCAGTGGGTCTGGGGTGGTCAGTGGGATGACCAGGGGTGGTCAGTGGGTCTGGGGGTGGTCAGTGGGATGACCAGGGGTGGTCAGTTGGTCTGGGGGTGGTCAGTGGGTCTGGGGTGGTCAGTGGGTCTGGGGTGGTCAGTGGGTCTGGGGTGGGCAGTGGGATGACCAGGGGTGGTCAGTTGGTCTGGGGGGGATGACCAGGGGGTGGTCAGTGGGTCTGGGGTGGTCAGTGACCCCCGAGTGACCCCGAGTGCCCCCCAGGACAGCGGGGGCTGGACCCCCATCATCTGGGCGGCCGAGCACAAACACATCGAGGTGATCCGGCGGCTGCTGACCCGCGGGGCCGACGTCACCCTGACCGACAACGTGAGCACCTGGGGCACCTGGGCACACCTGGGGGCAGCTGGGGGCAACTGGGCACACCTGGGGCACAGCTGGGATACACCTGGGAACAGCTGGGGGCATTGGGGACACACCTGGGGGCATCTGGGGCACACCTGGGGGCATTGGGGACACACCTGGGGGCACCTGGGCACACCTGGGGGCACCTGGAGCACCTGGGCACAGCTGGGGGCATTGGGGACACACCTGGGGGCATCTGGGGCACACCTGGGAGCATTGGGGACACACCTGGGGGCATCTGGGCACACCTGGGCACACCTGGGGCACAGCTGGGATACACCTGGGAACAGCTGGGGGCATTGGGGACACACCTGGGGGCATCTGGGGCACACCTGGGGGCATTGGGGACACACCTGGGGGCACCTGGGCACACCTGGGGCACACCTGGGATACACCTGGGCACAGCTGGGGGCATTGGGGACACACCTGGGGGCATCTGGGGCACACCTGGGAGCATTGGGGACACACCTGGGGGCATCTGGGCACACCTGGGGGCACCTGGGGGTACCTGGGGGCATTGGGAACACGCCTGGGGCACACCTGGGGAACATCTGGGGGTACCTGGCAGGACATCTGCCTGCACTGGGCAGTCAATGGCTGGCTGTGGCTGGTCAGGGATGGTCAGTGCTGGTCAGTGGCTGGGTGTGGCTGGTCAGTGCTGGTCAGCAGTGGTCAGTGCTGGTCAGGGGTGGTCAGCAGTGGTCAGTGCTGGTCAGGGGTGGTCAGCAGTGGTCAGTGCTGGTCAGGGGTGGTCAGCAGTGGTCAGTGCTGGTCAGGGGTGGTCAGCAGTGGTCAGTGCTGGTCAGGGGTGGTCAGCAGTGGTCAGTGCTGGTCAGTTGGTCACTCCCTGTGGCAGGAGGAGAACATCTGCCTGCACTGGGCAGTCAGTGCCTGGGTGTGGCTGGTCAGTGCTGGTCAGTGGCTGGGTGTGGCTGGTCACTCAGGGTCAGCAGTGGTCAGCAGTGGTCAGTTGGTCACTCCCCGTGGCAGGAGGAGAACATCTGTCTGCACTGGGCAGTCAGGGGCTGGGTGTGGCTGGGTGTGTCTGGTCAGTGCTGGTCAGTGGCTGGGTGTGGCTGGTCTGTGATGGTCAGCAGTGGTCAGTGATGGTCAGTGGCTGGCTGTGGGTGGTCAGCAGTGGTCAGTGATGGTCACTCACGGTCAGTTGGTCACTCCCCGTGGCAGGAGGAGAACATCTGCCTGCACTGGGCAGTCAGGGGCTGGGTGTGGCTGGGTGTGGCTGGGTTTGGGTGGTCAGTGATGGTCAGTGGCTGGGTGTGGCTGGTCAGTGATGGTCAGCAGTGGTCAGTGCTGGTCAGTGGCTGGGTGTGGCTGGTCAGTGCTGGTCCGTGGCTGGGTGTGGGTGGTCAGCAGTGGTCAGTGATGGTCAGTTGGTCACTCCCCGTGGCAGGAGGAGAACATCTGCCTGCACTGGGCCTCGTTCACGGGCAGCGCCGAGATCGCCGAGGTGCTGCTGAACGCGCAGTGCGACCTGCACGCCGTCAACTTCCACGGGGACACGCCCCTGCACATCGCTGCCAGAGAGAGTTATCACGATTGTGTGAGGTGAGGGAAATGGGTCTGGGGGCTTCTGAGGGGTCACAGAGCATTGGGGGGGTCACAGAGCCTGGGGGAGTCAGGGGTCACCCCTTCCACGGGGACACGCCCCTGCACATCGCTGCTAGAGAGAGTTATCATGATTGTGTGAGGTGAGGGAATTGGGTCTGGGGGCTTCGGGGGGGTCACAGAGCATTGGGGGGGTCACAGGGGTCCGGGGGAGTCAGGGGTCAGCCCTTCCACGGGGACACGCCCCTGCACATCGCTGCTAGAGAGAGCTACCATGACTGTGTGAGGTGAGGGAAATGGGTCTGGGGGCTTCTGAGGGGGCTGGGGGGGTTAGAGGGGTCAGGGGGAGTCAGGGGTCAGCCCTTCCACGGGGACACGCCCCTGCACATCGCTGCTAGAGAGAGTTATCACGATTGTGTCAGGTGAGGGAAATGGGTCTGGGGGCTTCTGAGGGGGCTGGGGGGGTTAGAGGGGCTGGGGGAGTCACAGGGGACACAGGGACACAGGGACACAACTTCCACTGGGACACGCCCCTGCACATCGCCACCAGGGAGAGTTATCACGATTGTGTGAGGTGAGGGAAATGGGTCTGGGGGCTTTGGGGGGGGCTCGGGGGGTCACAGGGGTCAGGGGGACATGGGGATACAGGGACATGATTGGGTCAGGTGAAGGAATTGGGTCTGGGGGCTTCTGGGGGGGTCACAGGGGTCAGGGAACAGGGGGACACGGGGATACAATAGTGTCAGGTGAGGGAATTGGGTCTGGGGGCTTCTGGGAGGTCACAGGGGTCAGGGGGACATGGGGATACAATCGTGTCAGGTGAGGGAATTGGGGCTGGGGGCTTCTGAGGGGTCTGGGGGGGTCCGGGGACATGGGGATACAATTGTGTCAGGTGAAGGAATTGGGTCTGGGGGCTTCAGGGGGGTCACAGGGGTCATGGGGACATGGGGATACAGGGACATGATTGGGTCAGGTGAGGGAATTGGGGCTGGGGGCTTCAGGGAGGTCACAGGGGTCAGGGGGACATGGGGATACAATAGTGTCAGGTGAGGGAATTGGGGCTGGGGGCTTCTGGGGGGGTCACAGGGGTCAGGGAACAGGGGGACACGGGGATACAATAGTGTCAGGTGAGGGAATTGGGGCTGGGGGCTTCTGAGGGGGCTTGGGGGGTGACAGCGGTCAGGGAACAGGGGGACATGGGGACATGATTGGGTCAGGTGAAGGAATTGGGTCTGGGGGCTTCAGGGGGTCACAGGGGTCAGGGGGACATGGGGATACAGGGACATGATTGGGTCAGATGAGGGAATTGGGGCTGGGGGCTTCTGGGGGGGTCAAAGGGATCAGGGCACACCCCCATGGCTGTGACAGGTGAGGGGAGAAATTGGGGCTGGGGGCTTCGAGGGGAGAGGGGTCCCTGGAATTGGGGAGGGGTCTCAGGAATTGGGGATGGGTCCCTGGAATTGGGGAGGGGTCTCAGGAATTGGGGAGGGGTCCCTGGAATTGGGGAGGGGTCCCTGGAATTGGGGGAGGGGTCCCTGGAATTTGAGGAAGGGTCCCTGGAATTTGGGGAGGGGTCTCAGGTGGTCCCTAATCCCCCCTCCCCAATTCGGGACCCACAGAGGATCCCATGGGGAGAAACCATTAAAGGGAGTGATGGGAATCCACGGAATTTGGGGTGAATTTGGGGGGGTCCCAGGTGGGTCCCAGAATTTAGGGAGGGGTCTGGAATTTGAGGAGGGGTCCCTGAAATTTGGGGAGGGGTCTCAGGAATTGGGGAAGGGTCTCAGGAATCCGGGGAGGGGTCTCAGGTGGTCGCTGACCCCCCCCCCTCCCCAATTCGGGACCCACAGACCCACAGAGGATCCCACAGGGAGAAACCATTAAAGGGAGCGGGGGGAATCCCTGGAATTTGGGGTGAAATCGGGGGGGTCCCAGGTGGGTCCTAGAATTTGGGGAGGGGTCTGGAATTTGAGGAGGGGTCTCTGAAATTTGGGCAGGGGTCTCAAGAATTGGGGAGGGGTCTCGGGAATCTGGGAAGGGCTCCCCGGTGGTCGCTGATCCCCCCTCCCCAATTCGGTGCCCACAGAGGATCCCACGGGGAGAAACCATTAAAGGCAGGAGGGGATCCCCAGAATTCGCGGTGGGATTGGGATGAATTTGGGGGGCTCCCATCAATTTGGGGAGGGGTCCCCAATTCGAGGAGGGCTCCCTGACCCCTCGCTGCCCCTCCAGCCTGTTCCTGTCGCGCGGGGCCGACCCCGAGGTGCGGAACAAGGAGGGCGACTCCCCCCTGGACCTGACCCCGGAGCGCTCCGAGGTCTGGGTGGCGCTGCAGCTGAACCGCAAACTGCGCCTGGGGGCGGCGGGCCGGGCCCTGCACACCGAGCGCATCGTCAGCAGGTGGGAACGGCACCGAAGGGGTTAATTCGGGGCTCTTTGGGCTTTGGGGCTTTTGGGGAATTTTTCCGATTTTTTCCCGATTTTTTTCCGATTTTTTTGGATTTTTTTTCGATTTTTTTGAGATTTTTTAAAAATTTTTTCCGATTTTTTTTCCAATTTTTTTGAGATTTTTTTCCAATTTTTTCCGATTTTTTTTCTGATTTTTTTTCGATTTTTTTCCGATTTTTTTCCGATTTTTTCCTGATTTTTTTCCGATTTTTTTCCGATTTTTTCCTGAATTTTTTTTAAATTTTTTTCGATTTTTTTCTGATTTTTTTCCGATTTTTTTTGAATTTTTTCCGATTTTTTTCCGATTTTTTTTGAATTTTTCCCGATTTTTTTCCGACTTTTTCTGATTTTTTTCTGGTTTTTTTCTGATTTTTTTCCGATTTTTTTTGAATTTTTTCCGATTTTTTTTCCGATTTTTTTCTGATTTTTTTTAATTTTTTCCGATTTTTTTTCGATTTTTCAACGATTTTTTGGGGGTTTTTTTGGGCAGTTTTTGTGTCACAAATCGAGGCCGATGTTCCTTTGGATTTTGTATTTTTACAGAATTTTTTCCCTGATTTTTGGGGATTTTTTTCGGATTTTTTTGGTAATTTTTCCATTCCTGGCTGGATTTTTTTGGCCATTTTTAGGTTGACTTTTTAGAAAATAATTTTGCTGTTTCTGGTTGGATTTTTTTGGTAATTTTTCCATTCCTGGCTGGATTTTTTTGGGAATTTTTCCATTGCTGGGGGGATTTTTACATTTCATGGGAATTTTTCCATTCCTGGGGGGATTTTTACATTTCTGGGGGAATTTTTCCATTCCTGGCCGGATTTTTTTTGTAATTTTTCCATTCCTGGCTGGATTTTCATGGGAATTTTTCTATTCCTGTGGGAATTTTTACATTTCTGGGGGAATTTTTCCATTCCTGGCCAGATTTTTTTGTAATTTTCCCATTCTTGGCCGGATTTTCTTTATAATTTTTGCATTCCTGGGGGGATTTTCACGGGAATTTTTCCATTCCTGGGGGGATTTTCACGGGAATTTTTCCATTCCTGGCTGTTTTTTGTTGCTGATTTCGGGGTCCCCCCCTGTGTCCCCCCCCTGTGTCCCCCCAGGGACGTGGCCCGGGGCCACGAGAACGTCCCCATCCCCTGCGTGAACGGCGTGGACGAGGAGCCCTGTCCCCAGGACTACAAATACATCGCTGAGAACTGCGAGACCTCCACCATGAACATCGACCACAACATCACCCACCTGCAGGTCTGGGGCAAAAAATGGGGAAAAGGGGAAAAAACGGGAAAAAACGGTGAAAAAATGGGGAAAAACGGTGAAAAAATGGGGAAAATCGGTGGAAAAATGGGGAAAATCGGTGGAAAAATGGGGAAAAATGGAAAAAAAAATGGGATTTTGGGGTGAGAACTGCGAGAGCTCCACCATGAACATCGACCACAACATCACCCACCTGCAGGTCTGGGGCAAAAAATGGGGAAAATGGAAAAAAACGGGAAAAAACGGTGAAAAAATGGGAAAAATCGGTGAAAAAATGGCGAAAATAGGGGGAAAAAATGGCGAAAATCGGTGGAAAAATGGGGAAAAATGGGGAAAAAATGGGATTTTGGGGTGAGAACTGTGAGAGTTCCACCATGAACATCGACCACAACATCACCCACCTGCAGGTCTGGGGCAAAAAATGGGGAAAATGGGAAAAAACGGGAAAAAACGGTGAAAAAATGGGGAAAAACGGTGGAAAAATGGCGAAAATAGGGGGAAAAATGGGGAAAAAATGGAATTTTGGGGTGAGAACTGCGAGACCTCCACCATGAACATCGACCACAACATCACCCACCTGCAGGTCTGGGGCAAAAAATGGGGAAAACGGGAAAAAATGGGAAAAAATGGGAAAAATCGGTGGAAAAATGGCGAAAATCAGTGGAAAAATGGAAAAAATAGGGGAAAAAACGGGGAAAAAATGGGGAAAAAATGGAATTTTGGAGTGAGAACTGTGAGACCTCCACCATGAACATCGACCACAACATCACCCACCTGCAGGTCTGGGGCAAAAACGGGGGAAAATGGGAAAAATTGGGAAAATTTGGTGAAAAAATGGCAAAAATCGGTGAAAAAATGGCAAAAATCGGTGGAAAAAATGGGGAAAAAATGGAATTTTGGGGGGATTTTGGGGTGAGAACTGGGAGACCTTCACCATGAACATCGACCACAACATCACCCACCTGCAGGTCTGGGGCAAAAAATGGGGAAAATGGGAAAAAACGGTGAAAAAATGGGGAAAATCGGTGAAAAACGGGGAAAAAATGGGGAAAAACAGGGGAAAAATGGAAAAAATGGGGAAAAAATGGGATTTTGGGGGGATTTTGGGGGGATTTTGGGGTGAGAAATGTGAGAGCTCCACCATGAACATCGACCACAACATCACCCACCTGCAGGTCTGGGGCAAAAATGGGGAAAATGGGAAAAAACGGGAAAAAACGGTGAAAAAATGGGGAAAATCGGTAGAAAAATGGGGAAAAAATGGGAAAAAAATGGGATTTTGGGGGGAGAACTGGGAGAGCTCCACCATGAACATCGACCACAACATCACCCACCTGCAGGTCTGGGGCAAAAAATGGGGAAAATGGGAAAAAACAGGAAAAAATGGGAAAAATCGGTGAAAAAATGGCGAAAAACGGGGAAAAAATGGGGAAAAAATGGGGAAAAAATGGGATTTTGGGGGGATTTTGGGGGGATTTTGGGGTGAGAACTAGGAGACCTCCACCATGAACATCGACCACAACATCACCCACCTGCAGGTCTGGGGCAAAAAATGGGGAAAACGGGAGAAAATGGGGAAAAAATGGGAAAAATCGGTGGAAAAATGGTGAAAATCGGTGGAAAAATGGCGAAAAAATGGGATTTTAGGGGGATTTTGGGGGGATTTTGGGGTGAGAACTGGGAGACCTCCACCATGAACATCGACCACAACATCACCCACCTGCAGGTCTGGGGGAAAAAATGGGGAAAATGGGAAAAAACGGGGAAAATGGGAAAAATTGGTGAAAAAATGGCGAAAATTGGTGAAAAAATGGGATTTTGGGGGATTTTGGGGTGAGAACTGTGAGACCTCCACCATGAACATCGACCACAACATCACCCACCTGCAGGTCTGGGGCAAAAACGGGGGAAAATGGGAAAAAACGGGGAAAAAATGGGAAAAATCGGTGAAAAAATGACAAAAATCGGTGGAAAAATGGCGAAAAAATGGGATTTTAGGGGGATTTTGGGGGATTTTGGGGTGAGAACTGGGAGAGTTCCACCATGAACATCGACCACAACATCACCCACCTGCAGGTCTGGGGCAAAAAATGGGGAAAATGGGAAAAAATGGGAAAAAATGGGGAAAAAATGGGAAAAATTGGTGAAAAAATGGCGAAAATTGGGGAAAAAATGGAGAAAAAATGGGGAAAAAATGGAATTTTGGGGGGTAAAATTGAATAAAAATGGATTTTTCTGGGGTAAAATTGATGGGAAATGGGGATTTGGGGGGACTGGGATGGACTGGGAGGGGATTTGTGGCGTTTTGGGGGGAAATTTGAGTATTTTGAGTTAATTTTGGGTTGATTTTGGATAAATTTTGGTGTCATTTTGTATTTTTTGGTGGAAGTTTTGGGTTTATTTTGTGTATTTTGGGTAAGTTTTGGGTTTATTTTGTGTATTTTGGGTAAGTTTGGGGTTTATTTGGTGGTTTTGGGGTTTATTTTGTGTATTTTGGGTGAGTTTGGGGTTTATTTTGTGTATTTTGGGTAAGTTTGGGGTTTATTTTGTGTATTTAGGGTTTATTTTGGGTTTATTTGGTGTTTTTTTGGGGTTTATTTGGTGTATTTTGGGTAAGTTTTGGGTTTATTTTGTGTTTGTTGGGTGAGTTTTGGGCTTATTTTGTGTATTTTGGGTTTATTTTGTGTATTTAGGGTTTATTTTGGGTTTATTTGGTGTTTTTTGGGGTTTATTTTGTATATTTTGGGTGAGTTTTGGGTTTATTTTGTGTATTTTGGGTAAGTTTTGGGTTTATTTTGTGTATTTTGGGATTTATTTTGTATGTTTGGGGTTTATTTTGTGTATTTTGGGTAAGTTTGGGGTTTATTTGGTGTATTTTGGGGTTTATTTGGTATGTTTTGGGTTTATTTTGTGTATTTTGGGTGAGTTTGGGGTTTATTTTGTGTGTTTTGGGGTTTATTTTGGGTAAGTTTGGGGTTTATTTGGTGGTTTTTGGGGTTTATTTGGTGTATTTTGGGTAAGTTTGGGTTTATTTTGTGTTTATTTTGTGTATTTTGGGATTTATTTTGTGTATTTTGGGTAAGTTTGGGGTTTATTTGGTGTATTTTGGGTGAGTTTGGGGTTATTTTGTATATTTTGGGGTTTATTTTGTGTATTTTGGGTTTATTTTTTGTATTTTGGGTAAGTTTGGGGTTTATTTGGTGTTTTTTGGGGTTTATTTTGTGTATTTTGGGTAAGTTTGGGTTTTTATTTTGTGTATTTTGGGTTTATTTTGTGTATTTTGGGTGAGTTTGGGGTTTATTTGGTGTTTTTTGGGGTTTATTTTGTGTATTTTGGTAAGTTTGGGGTTTATTTGGTGTTTTTTTGGGTGAGTTTGGGGTTATTTTGTATATTTTGGGTTTATTTTGTGTATTTTGGGTTTATTTTGGGTAAGTTTGGGGTTTATTGGTGGTTTTTTGGGTTTATTTTGTATATTTTGGGTGAGTTTGGGGTTTATTTGGTGTATTTTGGGGTTTATTTTGTGTGTCTTGGGTTTATTTTGTGTATTTTGGGTAAGTTTGGGGTTTATTTGGTGTTTTTTGGGTTTATTTTGTGTATTTTGGGTTTATTTTGTGTATTTTGGGGTTTATTTTGTGTTTATTTTGTGTATTTTGGCTTTATTTTGTGTATTTTGGGTGAGTTTGGGGTTTATTTTGTGTATTTTGGGGTTTATTTTGTGTATTTTGGGTAAGTTTGGGGTTATTTTGGGTGAGTTTGGGTTTATTTTGGGTATTTTGGGTAAGTTTGGGGTTTATTTGGGTTTTTTTTTGTTTTTTTGGGGTTTATTTTGTGTATTTTGGGTAAGTTTGGGGTTTATTTGGTGTATTTTGGGTAAGTTTGGGGTTTATTTGGTTTTTTGGGTTTATTTGGTGGTTTTTTGGGTAAGTTTTGGGTTAATTTGGTGTATTTTGGGTAAGTTTGGGGTTTATTTGGTGTTTTTTGGGGTTTATTTTGTGTATTTTGGGTTTATTTTGGGTAAGTTTGGGGTTTATTTGATGGTTTTTTGGGTTTATTTTGTGTATTTTGGGTGAGTTTAGGGTTTATTTTGGGTATTTTGGGTTTATTTTGTGTATTTTGGGTAAGTTTTGGGTTTATTTGGTGTTTTTTGGGGGTTTATTTTGTGTATTTTGGGTACGTTTGGGTTTATTTTGTGTTTATTTTGTGTATTTTGGGTTTTATTTTGTGTATTTTGGGTAAGTTTGGGGTTTATTTTGTGTATTTTGGGTTTATTTTGTGTTATTTTGGGTTTATTTTGTGTATTTTGGGTGAGTTTGGGGGTTATTTGGTGGTTTTGGGTAAGTTTGGGGTTTATTTCTTGTGTTTTGTGGTTTATTTTGTGTATTTTGGGTTATTTTGGGTAAGTTTGGGGTTTATTTTGGGTATTTTGGGTTTATTTTGTGTATTTTGGGGTAAGTTTGGGGTTTATTTGGTGTTTTTTGGGGTTTATTTTGTGTATTTTGGGTTTATTTTGGGTAAGTTTGGGGTTTATTTGGTGGTGTTTTGGGTTTATTTTGTGTGTTTTGGGTTTATTTTGAATAATTTTGGGTGAATTTGGGGGGATTTTCCAGCACTGCACCTGCCAGGACGATTGTTCCTCCTCCAACTGCCTCTGTGGGCAGCTCAGCATCCGCTGCTGGTACGACAAGGTGAGAGGGGGGAAAAAACATCCAAAAAAACCCCAAAATACCCCCAAAACACCCCAAAAATATCCTAAAAATAGCCCCAAAATATCCCCAAAAAAATCCTTAAAAAATCCTTAAAAAATCCTTAAAAAATCCCAAAAAAATATCCCCAAAATTCCAAAAAATCCTTTAAAATTCCCTAAAAAATCCCAAAATTCCTCAGAAATACCCAAAAGTTCCTAAAAATCATCCCCAAAAATTCCCCCAAAAATATTCCTAAAAATTCCCCAAAATATCCCCAAAAATTCCTTTAAAATTCCCCAAAAAAATCCCAAAAAATACACCCAAAATATCCCCAAAAATTACCCCAAAAATATTCCTAAAAATACCCCCAAAATTCCAAAAAAATTCCCTAAAAATTCCCTAAAAATTCCCAAAAAATATCCCCAAAAATTCCTAAAAAATTCCCCCCAAAAATACCCCCAAAATATCCCCAAAAATTATCCATAAAAATTCCCCAAAAATCCTTAAAAATTCCTAAAAAATTTCCCTAAAAATATCCCAAAATATCCCCAAAAATTCCCAAAAATTATCCCTGAAAATTCCCCCAAAATTCCCCCAAAATATCCCCCAAAATATCCCTAAAAATTCCCCAAAAACTATCCCCAAAAATTCCAAAAAAATTCCCCCAAAATCTCCCCAAAATATCCCAAAATTATCCCCAAAAATCCCCCCAAAATACCCCAAAAATATCCTAAAAATATCCCAGAATTATCCCCAAAATTTTCCCCCAAATACCCCAAAATCATCCCCAAAATACCCCAAAAATATCCCTCAAAAATACCCCAAAATTATCCCCAAAATTACCCCAAAATCCCCCCAAAATCATCCCAAAAATTCCCCCAAAAACACCCCAAAATTTCCCCCAAAATACCCCAAAATTATCCCCAAAAATTCCAAAAAAACCTCCAAAAATTCCCCAAAAATCCCCCCAAAATATCCCCAAAAATCCCCCAAAAAATATCCCCAAAAAATTCCCCAAAATTCCCCCCAAAATACCCCAAAAATCATCCCCAAAAATTCCCAATAAATACTCCAAAAATTCCCCCCAAAATACCAAAAAAAATCCCCTCAAAAATCCTCTGAAACCACCCAAAAAAACCCCCTAAAATTATCCCCAAAATTCCCTCAAAACCACCCCAAAAAATCCCCCAAAAAATACCCCAAAAATACCCCAAAAATTCCCCCAAAATCCCCCAAAATTCCCCCAAAATTCCCCAAAAATCCCCCAAATATTCCTCAAAAATTCCCTCAAAACCACCCCAAAAATACCCCAAAAATATTTCCAAAATACCCCAAAAAATATTCTCAAAAATTCCCCCAAAACACCCCAAAAATGCCCCAAAAATATCCTCAATAAATTTCATTTTTGGGGTGGTTTTAAGGTGATTTTGGGCCAATTTTGGGCCATTTTTGGGGTATTTTTGAGCCATTTTGGGGCCTTTTAAAGGGGATTTTTGGGGTATTTTTAGGGTGGTTTGAAGGGGATTTTTTGAGCCTTTTTGGGGTGTTTTAAAAGGATATTTTGGGGTATTTTGGGGTCATTTTGGGGTGTTTTTAAAGGATATTTTTGAGGTATTTTAGTGGCATTTTTAAGGGGATTTTTGGGTCATTTTGGGACATTTTTGGGGTGGTTTGAAGGGAATTTTTGGCCGATTTTGGGGATATTTTTAAATGGATTTTGGGGTGGTTTTTAAAGGTATTTTGGGGTATTTTTAAAGGGTATTTTTGGGGTGGTTTGAAGGGAATTTTGGGGTATTTTTGGGGTTTTTTAAAGGGGATTTTTGGGGTGGTTTGAAGGGGATTTTTTTGCCATTTGGGGGTATTTTAAAGGGTATTTTTGGGTATTTTTGGGGTATTTTTAAGGGTATTTTTGGGTATTTTTTGGGTATTTTAGGGGTATTTTTAAGGGTATTTTGGGGGTATTTTAAGGGTATTTTTGGGGTTATTTTGGGGGTATTTTTAAGGGTATTTTGGGGTGGTTTTGGGGTATTTTAGTGGTATTTAAAAGGATATTTTAAAGGGTATTTTTAAGGGTTTTTGGGGTATTTTTTGGGTATCTTTAAGGGTATTTTGGGCGTATTTTTTAAGGGTATTAAAGGGTATTTTGGGGGGTATTTTGGGGGTATTTTACGGGTATTTTAAGGGTATTTTGGGGGTTATTTTGGGGGTATTTTTGGGCCATTTTGGGGTGTTTTAAAGGGTATTTTTTAGGGTATTTTTGGGGTTATTTTGGCGGTATTTTAAAGGGTATTTTGGGTTATTTTTAGGGTATTTTAAGGGTATTTTGGGGGTTATTTTGGGTTTTTTTTGGGGGGTATTTTGGGGGTATTTTTAAGGGTATTTTTGGGGTATTTTGGGGATGTTTTTGGGGTTTATAGGGGTATTTAAAAGGATATTTTAAAGGGTATTTTTGGGGGTATTTTAGGGATATTTAAAAGGATATTTTGAAGGGTATTTTGAAGGGTATTTTGGGACATTTTGGGGGTATTTTAAAGGGTCTTTTGGGGTATTTTGGGGATTATTTTGGGGGTATTTTTAAGGGTATTTTGGGGTGGTTTTGGGGTATTTTTAAGGGTATTTTAGGGTGGTTTTAGGGTATTTTAGGGGTATTTAAAAGGATATTTTAAAGGGTATTTTTAAGGATGTCTTTGGGTATTTTTTTGTATTTTGGGGGTATTTTAAGGGTATTTTGGGGGTATTTTTAAGGGTATTTTGTGGTATTTTGGGGGTATCTAAGGGTATTTTGGGACATTTTGGGGGTATTTTTAAGGGTATTTTTGGGGGTTTTTTTTTGTATTTTTGGGGTATTTTTAAGGGTATTTTGGGGGTGTTTTGGGGGTATTTTTAAGGGTATTTTGGGACTATTTTTGGGGTGGTTCTGCAGGTGTTTTTGGGTTATTTTTGGGGTACTTTTGGGGTGTTTTTTGGGTGATTTTTTGCAGTTTCAGTGGTTTTTTTTCCCCCTCCCAGGACGGGCGGCTGCTGCAGGAGTTCAATAAAATCGAGCCCCCCCTGATCTTCGAGTGCAACCAGGCCTGCACCTGCTGGAGGAGCTGCAAGAACCGCGTGGTGCAGAGCGGCATCAAGTGGGACCCCCAAAAAAACCCCAAAAAACCCAAATTCCAGACCCCAAAAAACCCCAAAATCCCAAAAAACCCAAATTCTGCACCCCAAAGAACCGCGTGGTGCAGAGCGGCATCAAGTGGGACCCCAAAAAAACCCCAAATCCCGAATCCTGGACCCCAAAAACCCCAAAATCCCAAAAATCCCAAGTTCTGCACCCCAAGGAACCGCGTGGTGCAGAGCGGCATCAAGTGGGACCCCAAAAAAACCCCAAAAACCCCAAATTCCAGACCCCAAAAAAGCAAAAAATTCCAAAAACCCCAAATTCTGCACCCCAAAGAACCGTGTGGTGCAGAGCGGCATCAAGTGGGACCCCAAAAAAAACCCCAAAAAAACCCCAAATTCCAGACCCCAAAAAACCCAAAAATTCCAAAAACCCCAAATTCCGGACCCCAAAACAACCCCAAAAAACCCCAAAATCCCAAATCCTGGACCTCAAAATCCCAAAAACCCCAAAATCCTGAATTCTGCACCTCAAAACCCAAAAATCCCCCAATTCTGAACCCCAAAAACCCCAAAATCCCAAATCCTGGACCCTAAAAGCCCCAAAATCCCCCCAAATCCCCAAATTCCAGACCCCAAAACCCCCAAAATCTGAAATCCTGGACCCCAAAAACCCCAAAATCCCAAAATCTGCACCCCAAAGAACCACGTGGTGCAGAGCGGCATCAAGTGGGACCCCAAAACAACCCCAAAATCCCCCAATTCTGCCCCCCAAAAATCCCAAATCCTGGACCCTAAAAACCCAAAAATCCCCCAATTCTGAACCCTAAAATCCCCAAAATCCGAAATCCTGGGCCCTAAAAACCCTAAAATCCCAAAAAACCCCAAATTCTGAACCCTAAAATCCCCCAAAATCCCAAATCTTGGACCTCAAAATCCCAAAAACCCCAAAATCCTGAATTCTGCACCTCAAAAACCCAAAAATCCCCCAATTCTGAACCCCAAAAACCCCAGAATCCCAAATCCTGGACCCTAAAAGCCCCAAAATCCCCCCAAATCCCCAAATTCCAGACCCCAAAACCCCCAAAATCTGAAATCCTGGACCCTAAAAACCCCAAAATCCCCATTTTCCCCCCAAAATCCCCATTTTCCCCCCCAAAATTCCCATTTTCCCTCTATTTTTCCCCCCAAAATTCCCTATTTTACTCCCAAAATTCCCATTTTTTCCCCAAAAAATCCCTATTCCCCCCCCCAAATTCCCATTTCCCCCCCATTTTCCCCCATTTTTCCCCCAAAATCCCCATTTTTTTCCCCAAAATCCCCATTTCCCCCCCAAATCCCCATTTTCCCCCCCAAATTCCCATTTTTTTTCCATTTTTTTCCCAAATTTCCGTTTTTTTTGCCCCGTTCCAGGGTCCGGCTCCAGCTCTACCGAACGGCCAAGATGGGCTGGGGGGTTCGGGCGCTGCAGGCGATTCCCCCCGGGACCTTCATCTGCGAGTGAGACCCCAAAAACCCCAAATCCACCCCAAAATCACCCAAAAATGGGGGGAAAAACCCAAAATGGGGAATGGGAAATCCCAAAAATGGAGAAAAAATCCCCAAAAATGGAGGAAAAAAGACCCAAAGTTGGAGGAAAAAAGACCCAAAATTGGAGGAAAAAAGACCCAAAAGTGGGAAAACAGCCCAAAAATGGGGAGGGAGAAATCCCAAAAATGGGGAAAGAGACCAGAAATGGGGAGGAAAAATCCTAAAAATGGAGAAAAAAATCCCAAAATTGGGGAAAAGAGCCCAAAAATGGGGAGGAAAAATCCTAAAAATTGGAGGAAAAATCCCAAAAATGGGGAGAGGAAAAAAATCCCAAAACTGGGGAAAAGATCCCAAAAATGGGAAAAGATCCCAAAAATGGGGAGGGAGAAATCCTAAATATGGAGGAAAAATCCCCAAAAATGGAGGAAAAAAGACCCAAAGTTGGAGAAAGAAACCCCAAAAATTGGGGAGGAAAAATCCCAAAATGGGAAAAGGTCCCAAAAATGGGGAAAAACTGCCCAGAAATGGGGAGGGAAGAATCCTAAAAATGGAGAAAAAATCCCCAAAATTGGGGAAAAGAGCCCAAAACTGGGGAGGAAAAATCCCAAAAATGGGGAAAGACCCCAAAAATGGGGAGGAAAAATCCTAAAAATGGAGAAAAAAATCCCAAAATTGGGAAAATATCCCAAAAATGGGGAAAAGAGCCCAAAAATGGGGAGAAAAAAATCCCAAAATTGGGGAAAAGAGCCCAAAAATGGGGAAGGAAGAATCCTAAAAGTAGAGAAAAAGTTCCCAAAATTGGGGAAAAGTGCCCAAAAATGGGGAGGAAAAATCCCAAAAATAAAGAAAAAAATCCCAAAAATGGGGAGAGGAAAAAAATCCCAAAACCTGGGGAAAAGATCCCAAAAATGAGAAAAGATCCCAAAAATGGGGAGGGAGAAATCCTAAAAATTGGAGAAAAAATCCCAAAAAATGGGGGGAAAAACAGCCCAAAAATGGGGAGGAAAAATCCTAAAAATGGAGAAAAAAAATCCCAAAATTGGGGAAAAGAGCCCAAAAATGGGGAGGAGAAATCCCAAAAATGGAGAAAAAATCCAAAAAATTGGGAAAACCAGCCCAAAAATGGGGAGGAAAAATCCTAAAAATTGGGGAGGAAAAATCCCAAAAATGGGAAAAGATCCCAAAAATGGGGAGGGAGAAATCCTAAAAATGGAGAAAAAAATCCCAAAAATTGGGGAAAACAGCCCAAAAATGGGGAGGGGACCTCAAAAATTGGGAGGGGAAACACAAAAAATGGAGAAAAAACCCCAAAACTGGGGGAAAACCCAAAACTGGAGAAAAGAACCCCAAAACTGGGAGGGAAAGTTCCTAAAATGAGGAGAGAAACCCCAAAAAATGAGGAAAAACGCCCCAAAAATGGGAAAAAATCTGAAAAATTAGGAGAGAAAAGCCAAAATTTGGGAGAAAAGCATCAAAAATGGGGAGGGAAAATCCTAAAGCTGGGGGGATTTGGGGGATTTAAAGTTTTTTGGGGCATTTTAGGGGTTTTTGGGAGATTTCTGGGATTTTTTTGGGGTGGATTTTTGGGGTTTTTTGAGGAATTTAAGGGATTTTGGGAAATTTAATTTTTTTTTTGAGGGGTTTTGGGGTGGATTTTAGGGTTTTTTTTTTTTGAGGATTTTGGGGAATTTTACTTTTTTCCTGAGGATTCTGAGGAGATTTTGGGGAGATTTGATTTTCTTGAAGGATTTTTGGCATTTTTGGGGTGCCCAAATTTGGAATTTTTGGGATTTTTTTCTCCCCAGGTACGTGGGGGAGCTGATCTCGGACGCCGAGGCCGATGTCAGGGAGGATGACTCCTACCTGTTCGACCTGGACAACAAGGTCTGGGGGGCTGGGGGGGGTTTAGGGACCCCAAAACTTTTGGGGTGACCCCAAAATTTGGGACGATCCCAAAATTTGGGACAACCCCAAAATTCGGGACACCAGGTCTACCCCATTCACCCAATGGGGCTTTAATCCCATATTGGGAGGGTCCTGGGAATTTGGGGGGTCCCAAAGATTTTTTGGGGGGTCCCTAAAGATGCTGAGGGTCCCCAGGTGTGCAGTGGAGGGACCCCAAAAATTTTTGGGGTGACCCCAAAATTTAGGACGACCCCAAAATTTGGGACACCAGGTCTACCCCATTCACCCAATGAGGCTTTAACCCCATTTTGGGGGTCCCAAGAATTTTGGGGGTGTCCCAGAAATTTGGGGGGGTCCCAAAGATTTTTTGGGGGGTCCCTAAAGATGATGAGGGTCCCCAGGTGTGCAGAGAAGGGATCCCAAAAATTTTGGGGTGACCCCAAAATTCGGGACACCAGGTCTACCCCATTCACCCAACGGGGCTTTAATCCCATTTTGGGCGTCCCAAAAATTTTGGGGGTGTCCCGGAAATTTGGGGGGGTCCCAAAGATTTTTGTGGGATCCCTAAAGATGCTGAGGATCCCCAGGTGTGCAGTGGAGTGACCCCAAAACTTTTGGGGTGACCCCAAAATTCGGGACACCAGGTCTACCCCATTCACCCAATGGAGGGCTCCAAGGGATTTTTTTCGGGGGGAGGTCCCAAAGACTTTGGGGGCTCCCAGGAATTTTTGGGGGTGTCCTGGGAATTTGGGGGGGTCCCAGAGATTTTTTGAGCTTCCAGGGATTTTTGGAGGGTCCCTAAAGATGTTGAGGATCCCCAGATGTGCAGTGGAGGGACCCCAAAAATTTTTGGGGTGACCCCAAAATTCAGGACGACCCCAAAATTTGGGACACCAGGTCTACCCCATTCATCCAATGGGGTTTAATCCCATTTTGGGGGTCCCAGAGATTTTTGGGGGGTCCCAGGGATTTTTGGGGGGTCCCAGAGATTTCTTGGGGGTCCCTAAAGATGCTGAGGATCCCCAGGTGTGCATTGGAGTGACCCCAAAACTTTAGGGACACCCCAAAATTTGGGACACCAGGTCTACCCCATTCACCCAATGAGGCTTTAACCCCATTTTGGGGGTCCCAAAAATTTTGGGGGTGTCCAAGAAATCTGGGGGGTCCCAGAGATTTTTTGAGGATCCCTAAAGATGCTGAGGATCCCCAGGTGTGCAGTGGAGGGACCTCAAAAATTTTTGGGGTGACCCCAAAATTTGGGACACCAGGTCTACCCCATTCACCCAATGGGGCTTTAATCCCATTTTGGGGGTCCCAAGAATTTTGGGGGTGTCCTGGAAATTTGGGGGGTCCCAGAGATTTTTTGGGGGTCCCTAAAGGTGCTGAGGTTCCTCAGGTGTGCAGAGGAGTGACCCCAAAAATTTTGGGGTGACCCCAAAATTTGGGACACCAGGTCTACCCCATTCACCCAATGAGGCTTTAACCCCATTTGGGGGGTTCCAAGAATTTTGGGGGTGTCCAAGAAATCTGGGGCGCCCCAAAGATTTTTTTTGGGATCCCTAAAGATGCTGAGGATCCCCAGGTGTGCATTGGAGTGACCCCAAAACTTTTGGGGTGACCCCAAAATTCGGGACACCAGGTCTACCCCATTCACCCCTTGGAAGGCTCCAAGGGATTTTTTTCGGGGGGAGGTCCCAAAGACTTTGGGGGCTCCCAGGAATTTTTGGGGGTGTCCCGGGAATTTGGGGGGGGTCCCAGAGATTTTTTGAGCTTCCAGGGATTTTTGAGGGGTCCCTAAAGATGCTGAGGATCCCCAGATGTGCAGAGAAGGGACCCCAAAACTTTTGGAGTGACCCCAAAATTTGGGACGACCCCAAAATTCGGGACACCAGGTCTACCCCATTCACCCAATGGGGTTTAACCCCATTTTGGGGGTCCCAGGAGTTTAGGGGGTGTCCCGGGAATTTGGGGAATCCCAGGGATTTTGGGGGGTCCCAAAGATTTTTGTGGGGTCCCTAAAGATGCTGAGGATCCCCAGATGTGCAGAGAAGGGACCCCAAAACTTTTGGGGTGACCCCAAAATTCGGGACACCAGGTCTACCCCCTTCACCCCTTGGAGGGCTCCAAGGGATTTTTTCGGGGGGAGGTCCCAAAGACTCTGGGGGGCTCCCAGGAATTTTTGGGGGTGTCCTGGGAATTTGGGGGGGTCCCAAAGATTTTTTTGGGGATCCCTAAAGATGCTGAGGGTCCCCAGGTGTGCATTGCAGTGACCCCAAAACTTTTGGGGTGACCCCAAAATTCGGGACACCAGGTCTACCCCATTCACCCAATGGAGGGTTCCAAGGGATTTTTTGGGGGGGGGGGGTGTTCCAAGGATTTTTGGGGGCTCCCGGGAATTTTTGGGGCTCCCAGGAATTTTTGGGGGACTCCCAGGGATTTTTGGGAGCTCCCAGGAATTTTGGGGAGAGTCTCCAAAATTTTTTGGGCTCTCCCAGAGATTTTTAGGGCGCCCCCAAATCCGTTGGCGTTGTGCGTCGCAACCACCCCAAACCTCGATCCCCGCTGCCGCGTGGGCGGATCCCTACGCTTAGCCCCGCCCCTTTTCATGTCACCACGCCCCTATCGCGACAGGACGGCGAGGTTTACTGCATCGACGCCCGTTACTATGGCAACGTCAGCCGCTTCATCAACCACCTGTGCGACCCCAACATCATCCCCGTGCGCGTCTTCATGCTGCACCAGGACCTGCGCTTCCCCCGCATCGCCTTCTTCAGCAGCCGCCACATCCGGCCCGGCGAGGAGCTGGGGTGGGACCTATGGGGGATCTATAGGGGATCTATAGGGGATTTATGGGGGTTTTATAGAGTTTTATAGGGTTTTATTGGGGTTTTATTGGGGTTTATGGGGTCTGTGTCACTCCTGCGCTTCCCCCGCATCGCCTTCTTCAGCAGCCGCCACATCCGGCCCGGCGAGGAGCTGGGGTGGGACCTATGGGGGATCTATAGGGGATCTATAGGGGATTTATGGGGTTTTATTGGGGTTTTATTGGGGTTTTATTGGGATTTATTGGGGTTTTATTGGGTTTTATTGGGTTTTATTGTGGTTTATTGGGTCCGTGTCCTTCCCCCGCATCGCCTTCTTCAGCAGCCGCCACATCCGGCCCGGGGAGGAGCTGGGGTGGGACCCTATGGGGTCTATAGGGGATCTATAGGGGATTTATGGGGTTTTATTGGGGTTTATAGGGTTTATTGGGGTTTATTGGGTCTGTGTCACTCCTGCGCTTCCCCCGCATCGCCTTCTTCAGCAGCCGCCACATCCGGCCCGGGGAGGAGCTGGGGTGGGACCCTATGGCATCTATAGGGGATCTATAGGGGATTTATGGGGATTTATGGGGTTTTATAGGGATTTATTGGGGTTTATGGGGTCTGTGTCACTCCTGCGCTTCCCCCGCATCGCCTTCTTCAGCAGCCGCCACATCCGGCCCGGGGAGGAGCTGGGGTGGGACCTATGGGGGATCTATAGGGGATCTATAGGGGATTTATGGGGGATTTATGGGGATTTATTGGGGTTTTATTGAGGTTTTATAGGGATTTATTGGGGTCGGTGTCACTCCTGCGCTTCCCCCGCATCGCCTTCTTCAGCAGCCGCCACATCCGGCCCGGGGAGGAGCTGGGGTGGGACCTATGGGGGATCTATAGGGGATCTATAGGGGATCTATAGGGGATTTATGGGGGTTTATTGGGGTTTATTGGGGTTTATTTGGTGTATTTGGGGTTTATTGGGGTCTGTGTCACTCCTGCGCTTCCCCCGCATCACCTTCTTCAGCAGCCGCCACATCCGGCCCGGGGAGGAGCTGGGGTGGGACCTATAGGGGATCTATAGGGGATCTATAGGGGATTTATGGGGTTTTATTGGGGTTTATTGGGGTTTTATTGAGGTTTATTGGGGTTTATGGGGTCCGTGTCCTTCCCCCGCATCGCCTTCTTCAGCAGCCGCCACATCCGGCCCGGGGAGGAGCTGGGGTGGGACCTATGGGGGATCTATAGGGGATCTATAGGGGATTTATGGGGGTTTTATAGAGTTTTATTGGGGTTTTATTGGGGTTTATTGGGATTTATTGGGGTTTTATTGGGGTTTATTGGGGTTTATGGGGTCCGTGTCCTTCCCCCGCATCGCCTTCTTCAGCAGCCGCCACATCCGGCCCGGGGAGGAGCTGGGGTGGGACCTATGGGGGATCTATAGGGGATCTATAGGGGATTTATGGGGTTTTATTGGGGTTTTATAGGGATTTATAGAGATTTATTGGGGTCGGTGTCACTCCTGCGCTTCCCCCCGCATCGCCTTCTTCAGCAGCCGCCACATCCGGCCTGGAGAGGAGCTGGGGTGGGACCTATAAGAGATCTATAGGGGATCTATAGGGGATTTATGGGGTTTTTATGGGGTTTTATTGGGATTTATTGGGGTTTTATTGGTGTTTGTGTCACTCCTGCGCTTCCCCCGCATCGCCTTCTTCAGCAGCCGCCACATCCGGCCCGGGGAGGAGCTGGGGTGGGACCCTATGGGGTCTATAGGGGATCTATAGGGGATTTATGGGGTTTTATGGGGGTTTTATAGGGATTTATTGGGGTTTTATAGGGTGTATTGGGGTCGGTGTCACTCCTGTCCTTCCCCCGCATCACCTTCTTCAGCAGCCGCCACATCCGGCCCGGCGAGGAGCTGGGGTGGGACCTATAGGGGATCTATAGGGGATCTATAGGGGATTTATGGGGGTTTATTGGGGTTTATTGGGGTTTATTGGGGTTTTATTGGGGTTTATTGGGGTTTATGGGGTCCGTGTCCTTCCCCCGCATCGCCTTCTTCAGCAGCCGCCACATCCGGCCCGGGGAGGAGCTGGGGTGGGGCCTATAGGGGATCTATAGGGGATCTATAGGGGATTTATGGGGTTTTATTGGGGTTTATGGGGGTTTTATAGAGTTTTATTGGGGTTTTATTGGGGTTTTATTGGGTGTATTTGGGTTGGTGTCACTCCTGCGCTTCCCCGCCTCGTCTTCTTCAGCAGCCGCCACATCCGGCCCGGGGAGGAGCTGGGGTGGGACCTATGGGGGATCTATAGGGGATCTATAGGGGATCTATAGGGGATTTATGGGGGTTTATTGGGGTTTATTGGGGTTTTATTGGGGTTTATGGGGTCTGTGTCACTCCTGCGCTTCCCCCGCATCGCCTTCTTCAGCAGCCGCCACATCCGGCCCCGGGGAGGAGCTGGGGTGGGACCTATGGGGGATCTATAGGGGTTCTATAGGGGATTTATGGGGTTTTATTGGGGTTTATTGGGGTTTTATTGGGGTTTATGGGGTCTGTGTCACTCCTGCGCTTCCCCCGCATCGCCTTCTTCAGCAGCCGGCCACATCCGGCCCGGGGGAGGAGCTGGGGTGGGACCTATGGGGTCTATAGGGGATCTATAGGGGATTTATGGGGTTTTATTGGGGTTTTATTGGGGTTTTATTGGGATTTATTGGGGTTTATTGGGGTTTTATAGGGATTTATTGGGGTTTTATAGAGATTTATTGGGGTCGGTGTCACTCCTGTCCTTCCCCCGCATCGCCTTCTTCAGCAGCCGCCACATCCGGCCCGGCGAGGG
>NC_140065.1:153224-196786 GCF_963513975.1 Fringilla coelebs
GCGCCCTCCGCCGGCGCCTGCAGGAGCTGCAGGGACAGGTGAGACAGGTGAGGGACAGGTGAGGGACAGGTGAGAGACAGGTGAGACAGGTGAGGGACAGGTGAGACACCTGGGACAGGTACAACGAGCGCCTGCGCCGCGACAACGGCGCCCTGCGGCGGCGCCTGCAGGAGCTGCAGGGACAGGTGAGACACCTGGGACAGGTGAGACAGGTGAGACACCTGGGACAGGTGAGACAGGTGAGACACCTGGGACAGGTAAAACGAGCGCCTGCGCGGGGACAACGGCGCCCTGCGGCGGTGCCTGCAGGAGCTGCAGGGACAGGTGAGACAGGTGAGGGACAGGTGAGACAGGTGAGGGATAGGTGAGACAGGTGAGACACCTGGGACAGGTGAGACAGGTGAGGGACAGGTGAGACACCTGGGATACACCTGGGCACACCTGGGACACACCTGGGCACAGCTGGGATACACTTGGACACACTTGGGCACACCTGGGACATACCTGTGGGTACCTGGGCACACCTGGGCACACCTGGGACACACCTGGGCACACCTGGGATACACTTGGACACACCTGGGCACACCTGGGCACACCTGGGATACACTTGGACACACCTGGGACACACCTGGGGCACACCTGGGATACACTTGGACACACCTGGGCACACCTGGGACACACCTGGGCACACCTGGGATACACCTGGGGCACACCTGGGCACACCTGGGATGCACTTAGACACACCTGGGCACACCTGGGATACACTTGGACACACCTGGGCACACCTGGGGGTACCTGGGCACACCTGGGCACACCTGAGGCCAGGTGAGCTCCCCTCCCCTGACCCCTCCCCCGCTGTTTTTGCCCCCCCCAGAGCCCCCCGCCCCTCCCCCCCGTCAAGCTGGCGTGTCTGGGGGCGCTGCTGCTGCTCACCTGGTACCTGGCACCGCTCAGGTGAGCCTGGCACACCTGGATGGGGGAGGGGAGGGGGCGTGGCACTGCCCAGGTGAGCCTGGCACACCTGGATGGGGGAGGGGAAAGGGCGTGGCACTGCCCAGGTGAGCCTGGCACACCTGGATGGGGGAGGGGAGGGGGCGTGGCACTGCCCAGGTGAGCCTGGCACACCTGGATGGGGGAGGGGAGGGGGGCGTGGCACTGCCCAGGTGAGGTTGGCACACCTGGATGGGGGAGGGGAGGGGGCGTGGCCTCACTCAGGTGAGCCTGGCACACCTGGATGGGGGAGGGGAGGGGGCGTGGCACCGCCCAGGTGAGCCTGGCACACCTGGATGGGGGAGGGGAGGGGGCGTGGCCTCACTCAGGTGAGCTTGGCACACCTGGATGGGGGAGGGGAGGGGGCGTGGCACCGCCCAGGTGAGGTTGGCACACCTGGGTGGGGGAGGGGAGGGGGCGTGGCCCCGCCCAATTTTTCCCTTTTTTTTTCAGCCTCCCGCCGGGCCCGGCCCCTCCCCCACCCCCGCGGGGGGGGCGGCGCCTCCTGGGGGCGGGGCCAGAGCCGGGGCCCCTCCCCCCCCAGCTCGGGGATCCCCCCGGGGTTTGGGGACCCCCCCCGGAGCCTCGGCCCCGCCCCCGGGGCCCCTTCAGGTAACCAGACCCCAAAAAATTCCCCCAAAATTCCCAAAAAATTCCCTAAAAAACCCAAAATTCCCTAAAAAATCCCCAAAATTCCCCCCAAAAAACCCCAAAATTCCCCAAAATTTCCCAAATTTTCCCCCAAATTCCTCCAAATTTTCCCCCAAATTCGCCCCAAATTTCCTCAAAAATTCTCCCAAAATTTCCCCCAAAATTCGTCCCCAAATTTCCCAGAATTTTCCCCAAACTCCCTCAAAATTTTTCCAAAATTCTCCCAAATTCCCCAAATTTCCCCCAAATTCCCAAAATTTTCTCCAAATTCCTTAAATTTTCCCTAAAATTCCCAAAATTTCTTCAAATTCTCCCCTAATTTTCCCAAAATTCTCCAGATTCCCCCAAAATTTCTCAAAGATTTCCCAAAATTCCCAAAAATTCTCCCAAAATTTCCCTCAAATTCACCCAAATGCCTCAAAATTCCCCAAATTTTCCTTAAATTCCCCAAATTTTCCCCAAAATTCCCCCAAATTGCCCCAAATTCCCTTTTTGGGGAAAGAAAAGTCCCAAAATCTGGTAAAATTCCCAAATTTTTTTTAAATCCCTGCAATTTTGGTGAAAAAATCCAAAGAATTCGGGGAAAAATCCTGAATTTATTTTGGCCCATCCCGAATATTTTATAGGAAAATCCCCCAAAATTTGGTGAAAATCCCAAAAACTTCGGGTAAAAATTTGAAATTGTCGAGAAATTCCCTGAAATTTGAGGCAAATCTTCAAAATTTGGGAGAAATTTGGAATTTTTGGGGGAAAAATTTGAATTTTTGGGGCGAAATTTGGAATTTTTGGGGGGAAAAATTTGAATTTTTGGAGCGAACTTTTGGGGGAAAATTTTGAATTTTTGGGGGGGAAATTTGGAATTTTTTAGGAAAAAATTCCCAAATTTTTGTGGTTTTAATTTCTTTTCCCCTCCCCCTCCCCAGGAATTCCTCGCTGACCCCGTGGGGCCCCTCCCCCTCCCGCGGCCCATCCCCCACCCCCGAGTGCCGCAGCTTCAACCGCAGCGAATCCCTCAGGTGGGAAATGGGGCAAATTTGGGCCATTTTGGGAAATTTTGGGGAGAATTTGGGAAATTTGGGAATTTTCAGGGACATTTGGAGATTTTTTGGGATTTTTGGGATTTTTTGGGGGGATTTTTTGGGATTTTTTTGGGATTTTCTTGGATTTTTGGGGATTTTTTTGGGATTTTTTTTGGAAATTTTTTGGGGGATTTTTAATTTTTTTTTTTTATTATTTGGGGATTTAAATTTTTTTTTAATTTTATATTTTTGGGGATTTTTTAGGGATTTTTTGGGAGTTTTGGGGGATTTTTTTTAATTTTTCAGAATTTTTGGGGGGATTTTTAAAAGCTTTTTGGGAATTTTTCTAATAATTTTGCAGTTTTTGGGGAATTTTTTTTATTTTTACTTTTTGGGGATTTTTTTGGGACATTTTTGGATTTTAAAAAAATTTTAAAGGATTTTTTTGGGGGGGAAATTTGGGGAAAATTTGGGGAATTTGTTTTTGGTCAATTTTGGGGAAATTTTTTTGATTTTTTGGGGATTTTTTTTGGATTTTTAAAAATTTTTTTGGATTTCTTTTTATTTTTTGGGGGGATTTTCAGGGAAATTTTGGTGAATTTATTTCTGGATTTTTTTGGTCAATTTGGGGAAATTTTTTTTGATTTTTGGGGGGATTTTTGGGGGGATTTCTCAGGGGGATTTTTGGGAATTTCTTTTTGGAGTTTTGCTCGATTTTGGGGGATTTTTGGGAGATTTTTTGGGAATTTTTGGAGGAGATTTTGGGAGGATTTTTGGGGGATTATTTTGGATTTTAGGAGGATTTGGGGACGGATTTGGGGGGGGATTTTTGGGGGGATTTTGGGAGGATTTGGGGTTTTTTTAGGGGGTTATTTTGGGGAATTTTCAATGGATTTTTGGGAGGATTTTTGGGATTTTTTGAAGGGTTTTTTAGGAGGATTTTGGGTTATTTTGGGGGTTTTCTGGAGGGCTTTTGGGGAGGATTTTGGGAGGATTTTGGGGTTTTTGGATGGGTCTTTTTTGGAGAATTTTGGAGGGATTTTGGAGGGATTTTTGGGAGGATTTGGGGTTTTTTTGGGGGGTGATTTTGGGAGGATTTGGGGAGGATTTTAGGGGTTTTTTTGGGAGGATTCTGGGAGGATTTTGGGGTTTTTTTGGGGGGATTTTGGGAGGGGTTTTTGGGAGGATTTTTTGGGTTTTTTGGGAGGATTCTGGGAGGATTTGGGGGTTTTTTGGGGTTTTTTTTGAGTTTTTTTGGGGAGGATTTTGGGATTTTTTGAGAGTTTTTTTGGGGAGGATTTTGGGATTTTTTAAGAGTTTTTTCGGGAGGATTTTGGGGTTTTTTGGGGTGGATTTTGGGAGGATTTTTGGGGTTTTTTGGAGGATTTTTTGGGAGGATTTTGGGGTTTTTTTGGGCTCCCCCACCCTCCCAGGCTGGCGGACGAGCTCCGGGGTTGGGTCCGGAGGCACCAAACCCAAAAGGACCGAGGGACCCCCGGGGGGACCCCCCAGAGCCCCCCCCAGGGCCAGGTGAGGGGGCTGGGGGGGATTTGGGGGGGATTTGGGGGGTCCCAAGGGGATTTGGAGGGGATTTGGGGGGGATTTGGGGGGTCCCAAGGGGATTTGGGGGGGATTTGGGGGAATTTTGGGGGGTCCCAAAAGGATTTGGGGGGGATTTGGGGGAATTTTGGGGGATCCCAAGGGGATTTAGGGGGGATTTGGGGGAATTTTGGAGGGTCCCAAGGGGATTTGGGGGGGATTTGGGGGAATTTGGGGGGTCCCAAAAGGATTTGGGGGAATTTGGGGGGGTCCCCAGGGGATTTGGGGGGGATTTGGGGGGTCCCAAGGGGATTTGGGTGGATTTGGGGGGTCCCAAGGGGATTTGAGGGGGATTTGGGGGAATTTTGGGGGATCCCAAGAGGATTTGGGGGGGATTTGGGGGGTCCCGGGGGGATTTGGGGGAATTTTGGGGGATCCCAAGAGGTTTTGGGTGGGATTTGGGGGGTCCCAAAGAGGTTTTGGGGGAATTTGGGGAGGTTTTCGGGGTCCCAAAAGGGTTTTGGGGGTCTCTGGGATAATTTGGGGAGGTTTTGGGGGGGTCCCAAAAGGTTTTGAGGGGTTTTGGGGGTCCCAAAGAAGTTTTGGGGGGGATTTTTGGGAAATTTGGGGTGGATTTGGGGGGTCCCAATGGATGTTGGGGAGGTTTTGGGGGGTCCTGGGGAGGTTTTGGGGGGGATTTTGGGGTTCCAGAGGGATTTGGGGCAGATTTGGAGGTCCCAGGGATGTTTTTGGGGGGATTTGGGTTTTTTTGGGGAGGTTTTTGGGGGTCTCTGACCTCCCCTCCCCCCCCCCCAATTTTTGGGGCAGTTTCAGCCTTGGCCCCCCTGGAAGGGCCCGGGGGGGGCGGGGCTGCTCCCGGCCACGCCCCCCCGACCTGAGAGGTGAGACCCCAAATTTGGGGACCCCAAAATCTCCCTAGACCCCCCCCAAACCTCCCTAAACCCCCAAAAAACTCTCAAAATCCCCCCAAAATCCCCCTGAACCCCCCGAAATCTCCCTAAATCTCCCCAAATCCCCCAAAATCTCCCCAAATCCCCCCAAATTTCCCCCAAATCCCCCAAATCCTCCCCAAATTTCCCCCAAATCTCCCCAAATCCCCCCTAAATCCCCCGTAAACCCCCCAAAACTCCTCCAAATCCCCCCAAATTCCCCCAAATTTCCCCTAAATCTCCCCAAATCTCCCCCAAATCCCCCAAATCCCCCCCAAATTCCCCCAAATTCCCCCAAATCTCCCCAAATCCCCCCCCAAACCCCTCAAATCCTCCCCAAATCCCCCCAAAATCCCCCCAAATCCCCCGTAAACCCCCCAAAACTCCCCCAATTTTCCCCTAAATCTCCCCAAATTTCCCCCAAATCTCCCTAAATTTCCCCCAAATCCACCCCAAATCCTCCCCAAAATTCCCCAAATCCCCCCTAAATCCCCCATAAACCCCCCAAAACTCCCCCTAATCCCCCCAAATTTCCCTCAATCTCCCCAAATCTCCCCAAATCACCCCCCAAATCCCCCCTAAATTCCCCCAAATCCCCCGTAAACCCCCCAAAACTCCCCCAAATCCCCCCAAATTCCCCCAAACCCCTCCAAAGTTCCCCCAAATCCCCCCAAAATCCCCCATAAACCCCCCAAATTTCCCCTAAATCTCCCCAAATCTCCCCCAAATCCCCCAAACCCCCCCAAAATCCCCCAAAACTCCCCCAAACTCCCCCAAATTTCCCCCAAATTCCCCCCAAATTTCCCCTAAATCTCCCCAAATTCCCCCAAATCCCCCCCAAAACCCTCCAAAACTCCCCCAAATCTCCCCAAATTTCCCCAAATCCCCCTAAATCCCCCCCTAAATCCCCCCAAATCCCCCATAAACCCCCCAAAATCCCCCGTAAACCCCCCAAAATCCCCCAAATCTCCCCAAATTCCCCCCAAATCTCCCCAAATTTCCCCCCAAACCCCCCAAAAATCCCCCCAAAATCGTCCAAATCTCCCCAAAACCCCCAAAATCTCCCCAAAATCCCCCATAAACCCCCCAAAACTCCCCTAAATCTCCCCAAATTTCCCCTAAGTCTCCCCAAATCTCCCCAAATTTCCCCAAATTTCCCCCAAATCCCCCCCAAATCTCCCCCAATTTCCCCCCAAACCCCCCAAATCCTCCCCAAATTCCCCCCAAATCCCCCCCAAATCTCCCCAATTCCCCCCCCAACACCCCCAAATCTCCCCAAATTTCCTCAAATGCCCCCAAAATCCCCCGTAAACCCCCCAAAACTCCCCCAAATCCCCCCAAATCCCCCCTAAATCTCCCCAAAACTCCCCTAATTTTCCCCTAAATCTCCCCAAATCCCCCAAATTCCCCCCAAATCCCCCCAATCCCCCCCAAATCCCCCCAATCCCCCCCAAATTTCCCCTCCAGGCCCCCCCCGGGGCAGCTGCAGCTCTACCGGGGCCGGATCCCCCCCGAGCCGCGGCTGCTGGCGGCCATCGAGCGCAGGGACGACACCTTCTACGTCGTCTCCTTCCGCAGGGTAAAGGGGCTTGGGGGGATTTTGGGGGGAATTTTGGGATTTTGGGGGGTTGGGGGAATTTTAGGGATTTTTTGGGATTTTTTTGGGATTTTTTGGGGGGAGTTTTGGGGGTTTTTTGTGGTTTTTTTGTGAATTTTTGTGATTTTTTTGTGATTTTTTGGGGGATTTTTGAGGATTTTTTTGGGGTTTTTTTTGATTTTTGGGGTTTTTTCTGGGGCATTTTTGGGGGGTTTGGGGATTTGGGGAGGTTTGGGGATTTTTTGGGATTTTTTTGAGATTTTTTGGGGATGTTCTGGGGGGTTTTGGGGATTTTTAGGGGATTTTTTTGATTTTTCAGGGATGTTTTTGGGGGTTTGGGGGGGCATTTCTGGGGGGTTTGGGGGATTTTGGGGGAATTTTGGGATTTTGGGGGGTAGGGGGAATTTTAGGGATTTTTTGGGATTTTTTTGGGATTTTTTGGGGGCGTTTTGGGGGTTTATTTTGATTTTTAGGGGATTTTTTGGGAATTTTTTTTGCCTTTTTTTTGATTTTTTTGGGATTTTTCTAGGGCATTTTGGGGGTTTTGGGGGGTTTGGGGGGATTTTGGGATTTTGGGGATTTTTGGGGATTTTTGGGGATTTTTTGGGGATTTTTTGGGATTTTTTTTTGATTTTTCGGGGGGCGTTTTGGCGTTTTATTTTGATTTTTAGGGGATTTTTTTGGAATTTTTTGAATTTTTGGGGTATTTTTGGGGGATTTGGGAGGGATTTTGGGGGATTTTGGGGGGATTTTGTGATTTTGGGGGGTTGGGGGAATTTTAGGGATTTTTTGGGATTTTTTTGGGATTTTTCGGGGGGAGTTTTGGGTGTTTATTTTGATTTTTAGGGGATTTTTTGGGAATTTTTTGAATTTTTAGGGTATTTTGGGGGGACTTTGGAGGGGTTTTGGGGGAATTTTGGGATTTTGGGGGGATTTGGGGAGATTAGGGATTTTTTAGGAATTTTTTGGGATTTTTGGGGGGGAGTTTTGGGGGGTTTTGTGATTTTTAGGGGTTTTTTTTACAATTTCTTTTGGATTTTTGGGGTTTTTGGGGGCATTTTGAGGGGTTTTTAGGGATTATTTGGGAGGATTTTTGGGAAGATTTTAGGGGATTTTTGGGGAGGATTTTGGGGCATTTCTGAGCAGTTTTTGGGGGAATTTGGGACGGATTTTGGGTGGAGATTTGGGGGGATTTTAATGGGATTTTAATGGGATTTTAATGGGATTTGTGGGGGGATTTTAATGGGATTTTTGGGGGATTTTAATGGGATTTTGGGGGGATTTTAATGGGATTTTTAGGGGGATTTAAATTGGATTTTTTGGGGGATTTTAATGGGATTTTTGGGGGGATTTTAGGGGGTTTTTAATGGGATTTTGGGGGATTTTAATGGGATTTTGGGGGGATTTTAATGGGATTTTTGGGCGGTTTTTGATGGGATTTTAGGGGGATTTTAATGGGATTTTTGGGGGGATTTTAATGGGATATTTTGGGGGATTTTAATGGGATTTTTAGGGGGTTTTTAATGGGATTTTAGGGGGTTTTTAATGGGATTTTGGGGGATTTTAATGGGATTTTTTGGGGGATTGTAATGGGATTGTAATGGGATTTTTGGGGCGTTTTTAATGGGATTTTGGAGGGATTTTAATGGGATTTTTGGGGGGATTTTAATGGAAATTTTGGGGGGATTTTAATAGGATTTTAATGGGATTTTTGGGGGGATTTTAGTGGGATTTTTGTGGGGTTTTTAATAGGATTTTTAGGGGGGTTTTAATGGGATTTTTTGGGGGTTTTTAATAGGATTTTTGTGCAGGTTTTTGATGGGATTTTGGGGGGATTTTAATGGGATTTTGGGCTGAATTTGTGGGGGATTTTGGGGGTTTTTTAATGGGATTTTGGGCTGAATTTGGGATTTTTTGGTGCTTCCAGGACCACCTGCTCCTCCCAGCCCGGAGCCACAACAAAACCTCCAGGCCCAAAATGTCCCTGGTGATGCCGGCGGCGGCTCTCAACGGTGAGGGGAGCCCCAAAAACCCCAAAAAATCCCAAAAAACACCCCAAAAAATCCCAAAAAACCACCCCAAAACACCCCAAAATTTCCCCCAAAAACCCCTAAAAAAATCCCCCCAAATCCTCCAAAAAACCCCTAAAAAATCCCCCAAAAACCCCATAAAAACCCCCAAAAAATCCCAAAAAAACCACCCCAAAAATTCCCCCAAAAACCCCTAAAAAAATCCCACCAAAACCCCCCAAAATCCCTCAAAAAACCACAAAAAATTCACAAAAAACTTCCAAAAATTCCAGTGAAAAAAATCTTTAAAAAATCCAAATTTTAGGAAATTCTCAATTTTGGGAAATTCCCAATTTCAGGAAATTTCAATTTTAGAAAATTCCGATTTTAGGAAATTCCAATTTTGGAAAATTCCCATTTCAGGAAATTCCAATTTTGGGAAACTCCAATTTTTAGAAAATTTCAATTTTTGGGAAATTCCAATTTTGGAAGATTTGGATTTTAGGAAATTCCAATTTCAAGAAATTCCGATTTCAAGAAATTTCAATTTTGGAAAATTCCGACTTTAGGAAATTCCAATTTTGGAAAATTTAGATTTTTGAAAAATTCAAATTTTAGGAAATTCCGATTTTAGAAAATTCCAATTGTAGGAAATTCTAATTTTGGAAAATTCTGATTTTGGGAAAATTCAAATTTTTGAAATTTCAATTTTTGGGAAATTCCAATTTTTGGGAAATTCCAATTTTTGGAAATTCCGGTTTTAGGAAATTCTAATTTTGGAAAATTTCAATTTTTGGGAAATTCCAATTTTGGAAAATTCCAATTTTTGGGAAATTCCAATTTTTGAAAATTCCGATTTCAAGAAATTCCAACTTTGGAAAATTCCGATTTTAGGAAATTCTAGTTTTAAGAAACTCCAATTTTGGGAGTTCAAATTTTTGGGAAATTCAGATTTTAGGAAATTCCAATTTTAAGAAATTCAGATTTCAGGAAATTCCAATGTTTGAAAATTCCGATTTCAGGAAATTCCTGTTCCGGGCAGTCCCAAACTGGTGAATTTTGTTGACTTTTGCTGAATTTTGTTGAATTCTGTTGAATTCTGTTGAATTTTGTTGAATTTTGCTGAATTTTGCTGAATTCCGTGTTTTCCCCCCAAAGCAGAGTCGCTCCGCGGCCCCCAGCCCATGATGCAGGTGGACTGCGAGGTGATGGACACGCGCGTCATCCACGTGCGCCGCCGGGCCACGCCCCCCGCGCGGGCCACGCCCCCTCCGCGAGCCACGCCCACCCGCAGGCCCCGCCCAATCACCTTGCAGAGAGACGGCGGCTGACACGCCCCCTTTGCGCTACACGCAGGTTGAGGCCACGCCCCCTTGACGGGACCAAGCGTTTAAGCCACGCCCCCTTTAAACTCTTGTGTTTGAGGCCACGCCCACTTCAAACATACACGTTTAACCCACGCCCTCTTAGGTATTTGCATATTGAGGCCACACCCCTTGGAAATATGTACATTTTGAGGCCACGCCCCTTTGGGAATCATGATATCAAGCCACGCCCCCTTGAAATTCCCAGGTTTGAGGCCACGCCCTCCTGATGGAATTTATACTTTAAGCCACGCCCCCTCATTTAAAACCTGCCAACTTGAGGCCACACCCCCTTTCAAAAACGTTGGTTTAAGCCACGCCCCCCAGGAAACAACTGGCTGGTTTTAGGCCACACCCCCTAAATCATTTGGTAATTAGGCCACGCCCCCTTAGAAGACCAGTTTAGGTCACTCCCTCTGCCTAAAAAGCATGGTTCAGGGCTACACCCCTCTAATGATTTGCATATTTAAGCCACACCCCTGAAATCTTTGTTTAATCCTTTCAAGCCAATAAGCTCCACCCACTTTCCCATCAGGCCACGCCCCTCATTAAAATATGTGGCTTTGACACCACGCCCCTCAAGGGAATTGAACCCAGCCCTGCTTACTGTGAAGCCCCACCCCTTTTTATGTGTGTGGGCGTGGTTCATTCTGAGGCCACGCCTCTTCTTAAAGGGGCAGCGCCGTTTTCTGCCCCCGCCCCTCCCCCAGCAGCGTTTTTTACTTAAATCAATAAAAAATGGGGGAAAATCCCCAAAAATGCACCTGGAGTCTGTCTGGGGGGGAGGGGCTGAGGAAATCTGGGAAATTTGGGGGGAAATTTGAGGATTTTGGGGAATTTTTGGTTTCAGTTTTGAGAATTTTTGTGCTTTTTCTGGGTTTTTTGTGATTTTTTTGGGGGAATTTTCGGGTTTTTTCCCTCGTTTCCCAACCAAAAACCACACTCAGATTGGGCGAGGGGAGCAGCAGCTTTAATTCAACTTTGGGCGTTATTTTGAAGGGGAATTTGGGAAGATTTTGGGGCTTTGAGGGGAATTTTGGGTTTTTTGAGGTTTTTTGGGAGGGGGGCTCAAAAATCCTTCCATGGGGGTCCAAAACGCCCCAAATTCCCTCACAGGGGGGTCCAACCCCACAAAAACCCCCCAAAATTCTTCAAGAGGGTTTCTGAACCCTCTTAAATCTTTTTTTTTTGGGGGTCCAAGTCCCTCACAATCTCCAAAATCTTCATAAATTCCCCAAAACCCCTCACGGACTCTGCTGGCTGCCGCCATCTTCCCCTTCCCCTCACACACCCTGCTCCCTCCCTATTGGCCCCTGAACCTGCCAATCAAGTTGTCGCGCTGCTATTGGTGGAAGACTGAGAAAACCCGCCCCCTAAGAAGCGCTTCCTATTGGTTGTCGGGGCGCTGCGCGCTGATTGGTTACCTCGTCTGACAAGCAGCCTTTTACCCAATCAGAGCCGCGTAACCGCGTCGCCGTGGCGACGCCGCAATTTCCCGCCTCTCCGTTACCGCGGCAACCACGCAGAGCGAGGAGGCGGGGCCAGACGCGCTGTTTCAGGCGGTGATTGGCCGAGCGCGCTGTCAATCAGCGACGTGTTTTCCGGCGGCGGGACGGGCCCGCGCCGCCGCCGCAGCCGCCGCCCCTCCCGGTACCGGCGGGGCCTGAGGGGATCCGGGGGGTCCTGAGGGGATTTTGGGGCTCCCGAGGGATCCCCGGGGCTCCTCGGGGGTCCCGCAGGCCCTGGGGAGGGCTCGAAGCCCTTTCCGGGCCGGGGATGCCCCGCCCGGTCCCGCCCGGTTGGGCCCGGCCGAGCCCTGAGGGGAGGGCGGGGCCGGGGTGGGGCCCGTGAGGGAAATTTGGGGAGCCTGAGGGGATTTGAGGGATTTTGGGGTGTTCTGAGGGGATTTTGGGGTGGAAATGGGGAATTTGGGGTGGAAATGGGGGATTCGGGGGATCCTGAGGGGATCTGGGGGTTCCTGAGGGGAATTTGGGGGTCCTGAGGGGATTTTGGGGAACCTGAGGGGATTTGACGGATTTTGGGGTGTTTTGAGAGGATTTAAGGTTGGAAATGGGGAATTTGGGGTGAAAATGGGGGATTCGGGGGATTCTGAGGGGATTTTGGGGCTTTTGAGGGGATTTTGAGGATCCTGAGGGGATTTTGGGGAGCCTGAGGGGATTGGAGCGATTTTGGGGCGTTCTGAGGGGATTTTGGGGTGGAAATGGGGAATTTGGGGTGAAAATGGGGGATTCGGGAAGTCCTGAGGGGATTTTGGGGGTCCTGAGGGGATTTCAGGGAGTTCTGAGGGGATTTTGGGGTGAAAATGGGAAATTTGAGGTGAAAATGGGGAATTTGGGGTGAAAATGGGGGATTCGGGGGATCCTGAGGGGATCTTGGGGGTCCTGAGGGGATTTCGGGGGTTCTGAGGGGATTTGAGGATCCTGAGGGGATTTTGGGGGTACTGAGGGGATTTTGGGGAACCTGAGGGGATTTGAGGGATTTTGGAGTGTCCTGAGGGGATTTTGGGGTGGAAATGGGGAATTTGGGGTGAAAATGGGGGATTCGGGGGATCCTGAGGGGATCTTGGGGGTCCTGAGGGAATTCGGGGGTGGAAAAGGGGAATTTTAGGGATTTTGGGGCTGTTCTGAGGGGATTTTGGGGTGGAAATGGAGGAATTTGGGGAATTTTGGCGGGAATTTGGGGGTGCTGAGGAATTTTGGGGTGTTCTGAGGGGATTTGGGGGGGATTCGGGGGATCCTGAGGGGATTTTAGGGATTCTGAGGGGAATTTGAGGTGAAAATTGGAGATTTTAGGGATTCTGAGGGGATTTGGGAGTGGAAATGGGGAATTTGAGGTGAAAATGGGAGATTTTGGGGGTTCTGAGGGGAATTTGAGGTAAAAGTTAGAGATTTTGGGGGTCCTGAGGGGAATTTGAGGTAAAAACTGAAGATTTTGGGGGTTCTGAGGGGAATCTGAGGTAAAAATTGGAGATTTTGGGGGTTCTGAGGGGATTTGGGGGTGAAAATTGGAGATTTTGGAGGTTCTGAGGGGAATTTGAGGTAAAAGTTGGAGATTTTGGGGGTTCTGAGGGGAATTTGAGGTAAAAATTGGAGATTTTGGGGGTCCTGAGGGGAATTTGAGGTAAAAATTGGAGATTTTGGGGGTTCTGAGGGGATTTGGGAGTGGAAATGGGGAATTTGAGGTGAAAATGGGGGATTTTGGGGGTTCTGAGGGGAATTTGAGGTAAAAATTGGAGATTTTGGGGGTTCTGAGGGGAATTTGAGGTAAAAATTGGAGATTTTGGGGGTTCTGAGGGGATTTGGGAGTGGAAATGGGAAAATTGAGGTAAAAATTGGAGATTTTGGGGGTTCTGAGGGGATTTGGGAGTGAATATTGGAGATTTTTGGGGCTGTGAGGGGATTTTGGGAGTCCTGAAGCGATTTTGGGGTGGAAATGGGGGATTTGGGGGATCTGGGGGGAGTCCTGAGGGGATTTTGGGAAAAATTTGGGCGTATTGAGGGAATTTTGGGGGGTCCTGAGGGGAATTTTGGGGAGGTGGAAATCAGGGGGTGCTGAGGGGATGATTTAGGGGTCTCCAAATGTAATTTTCGGCTAAATTCGAGGTTTTTTGGGATCCTTGACCCCCATTTCCCACAGTGGGAACAATTTAACATTTCCAAATGTCATTTCAGAGAAAATTTGGAGTTTTTGGGGTTTTTTTGTGCTCCCTGACCCCAGATGAGGATCCTGGGAGCCAATTTAAGGTCCCAAAATGAAATTTTGGGGCAGATTTGTGTTTTTTCACGGGGTTTTTTTGGCATTTCTGCCCCCAAATCCCTCAGATCTTTGGGGTGCCTGACCACAGGCCCCCCAGAGGAGACAATTCAGGATCTCCCAAGATGATTTTAGGTTAAATTTGGATTTTTTTGGGTCCTCAGACACCCTGGAGGCGTCGGTAGGGAGAAAATTTGAGTTTTTTCACGGGGTTTTTGGCATTTCTGCCCCCAAATCCCTCAGATCTTTGGGGTGCCTGACAATTCAGGATTCCCCTAAATCATTTTAGGTTAAATTTGGGATTTTTTGGGTACCCCAGGTGCCATGGAGGCATCGGTGGGGAGAAAATTTGAGTTTTTTCACAGGGTTTTTGGCATTTCTGCCCCCAAATCTCCAAGATTTTCAGGGTGCCTGACCCCAGGCTCCTCAGAGGAGACAATTCAGGATCCCCCAAGATGATTTTAGGTTAAATCTGCTCTTTTTTGGTCCCCAGGAGCCATGGAGGTGACGGTGGGCACGGCGGCGCTGGCCCTGGCGCTGCTGCTGCTGCCGCTGCTCTACGAGCGCTGCGGCTCCTTCCGCTTCTTCTGCAAGATGGGCTTCTACAACGGCTGGATCCTGCTGCTGGCCCTGCTGGCCATCCCCCTGTGTGCTCTGAGGGGCAGGGACGTGGAGAACATGAAGTGAGGGGGCATTTTGGGGGGATTCTGGGGGGATTTGGGTCAGTTATGGGGGGATTTGGGGTGATTTGGGGTGATCTTGGGGGGATTTGGGGCTTCTACAACGGCTGGATCCTGCTGCTGGCCCTGCTGGCCATCCCCCTGTGTGCTCTGAGAGGAAGAGATGTGGAGAACATGAAGTGAGGGGGCATTTTGGGGGGATTTCAGGGGGATTTGGGTCAGTTATGGGGGATTTGGGGTGATCTCGGGGGGATTTGGGGCTTCTACAACGGCTGGATCCTGCTGCTGGCCCTGCTGGCCATCCCCCTGTGTGCTCTGAGGGGCAGGGATGTGGAGAACATGAAGTGAGGGGGCATTTTGGGGGGATTTCGGGGGGTTTTGGGTCAGTTATGGGGGGGTTTGGGGTGATTTGGGTCAGTTATGGGGGGATTTGGGGGGATTTGGGTCAGTTATGGGGGATTTGGGTCAGTTATGGGGGATTTGGGGTGATTTAGGTCAGTTATGGGGGGATTTGGGTCAGTTATGGGGGATTTGGGGTGATTTGGGTCAGTTATGGGGGATTTGGGGTGATTTGGGTCAGTTATGGGGGGATTTGGGTCAGTTATGGGGGATTTGGGGTGATTTGGGTCAGTTCTGGGGGGATTTGGGTCAGTTCTGGGGGGATTTGGGTCAGTTATGGGGGATTTGGGGTGATTTGGGTCAGTTCTGGGGGGATTTGGGTCAGTTCTGGGGGATTTGGGTCAGTTCTGGGGGGATTTGGGGTGATCTGGGTCAGTTATGGGGGGATTTGGGTCAGTTATGGGGGATTTGGGGTGATTTGGGTCAGTTATGGGGGGATTTGGATCAGTTATGGGGGGATTTGGGGTGATTTGGGTCAGTTCTGGGGGGATTTGGGTCAGTTATGGGGTGATTTGGGTCAGTTATGGGGGATTTGGGGTGATTTGGGTCAGTTCTGGGGGGATTTGGATCAGTTATGGAGGGATTTGGGGTGATTTGGGTCAGTTCTGGGGGGATTTGGGGTGATCTCTGGGGGATTTGGGGCTTCTACAACGGCTGGATCCTGCTGCTGGCCCTGCTGGCCATCCCCCTGTGTGCTCTGAGGGGCAGGGACGTGGAGAACATGAAGTGAGGGGGCATTTTGGGGGGATTTCGGGGGGGATTTGGGTCAGTTCTGGGGGATTTGGGGTGATTTGGGTCAGTTATGGGGGGATTTGGGGGGATTTGGGTCAGTTATGGGGGATTTGGGTCAGTTATGGGGGGATTTGGGGTGATTTGGGTCAGTTATGGGGGATTTGGGGTGATTTGGGTCAGTTCTGGGGGGATTTGGGTCAGTTCTGGGGGGATTTGGGTCAGTTCTGGAGGGATTTGGGTCAGTTCTGGGGGGATTTGGGTCAGTTATGGGGGGATTTGGGGTCAGTTATGGGGGATTTGGGGTGATTTGGGTCAGTTCTGGGGGGATTTGGGTCAGTTCTGGGGGGATTTGGGTCAGTTATGGGGGATTTGGGGTGATCTGGGTCAGTTATGGGGGGATTTGGGGCAGTTATGGGGGATTTGGGGTGATTTGGGTCAGTTATGGGGGATGTGGGGTGATTTGGGTCAGTTCTGGGGTGATTTGGGTCAGTTCTGGGGGGATTTGGGTCAGTTATGGGGGGATTTGGGTCAGTTATGGGGGATGTGGGGTGATTTGGGTCAGTTCTGGGGTGATTTGGGTCAGTTCTGGGGGGATTTGGGTCAGTTCTGGGGGATTTGGGTCAGTTATGGGGGGATTTGAGTGGTTATTGGATGGTTATGGGGTGACTTGGGGTGATTATAGGGGATTTGGGGTTTCTGTGGGGCCGTAAGAGACCCATGGGGTGGTTATGGGGTATTTGGGGTTTCTGTGGGGTGATTCTGGGGGAATTTGGGGTGGTTTATGATGGATTTGGGGTTCCTGTGGGGCAGTAACAGACCCATGGGGTGGTTATGGGGGATTTGGGGTTTCTGTGGGGTGGCTCTGGGGCAATCTGGGGTCACTGTGGGGGATTTTTTGGTGGCTCTGGGGGATGTAGGGTGGCCGTGGGGCATTTGGGGTTTCTGTGGGGGATTTGGGGTTTCTATGGGGTGGCTCTGGGGGATTTGGGGTTTCTGTGGGGTGTCTGTGGGGGATGTGGGGTGTCTGTGGGGCGATGTGGGGCGGCTCTGGGGTATTTTGGGGTGTCTGTGGGGCGATGTGGGGTGGCTGTGGGGTGTCTGTGGGGCGATGTGGGGTGGCTGTGGGGTATTTTGGGGTGGCTGTGGGGTATTTGGGGTTTCTGTGGGGTGGCTGTGGGGGATGTGGGGTATTTTGGGGTGTCTGTGGGGCGCTGTGGGGCGCTGTGGGGCTGAGCCCCCCGTGTGCCCGCAGGATCATCCGGGGGCTGATGCAGCACGTCAAGAGGCTCTACGGGATCCGCATGGTGGTGCGGGGGGCGCAGCACTTCCCCCCACGGCAGCCCTACGTGGTGGTCAGCAACCACCAGAGCTCCCTGGACCTGCTGGGTATGGGGCTGCCCCATAGATCCCTGCCCCATAGATCCTGCCCCACTGAGCCCTGACCCCATAGATCCCACAGATCCTGATCCTATAGAGCCCTGACCCCACAGAGTGACCATTGCCAGCCCTACGTGGTGGTCAGCAACCACCAGAGCTCCCTGGACCTGCTGGGTATGGGGCTGCCCCACACATCCTGCCCCATAGATCCTGCCCCATAGATCCCCATAGAGCCCTGACCCCATAGATCCCCACAGATCCTGATCCTACAGAGCCCTGACCCCACACACTGACCCATTGCCAGCCCTACGTGGTGGTCAGCAACCACCAGAGCTCCCTGGACCTGCTGGGTACGGCCTGCCCCATAGATCCTGACCCATAGATCCTGCCCCACTGAGCCCTGACCCCATAGATCCTGCCCCATAGAGCCCTGACCCCATAGATCCTGATCCTATAGAGCCCTGACCCCACTGAGTGACCATTGCCAGCCCTACGTGGTGGTCAGCAACCACCAGAGCTCCCTGGACCTGCTGGGTATGGGGCTGCCCCATAGATTCCTGACCCCACAGATCCCTGAGCAGTGGCTGCCCCATAGAGCCCCAAACTCCCCTCAGCCCCACAGACCCCAAACGTGCCCCACACACCCCACATGTGCCCCATTACCCCACACACCCCATAAAACCCCCCAGGGATGATGGAGGTGCTCCCATCCCGCTGTGTCCCCATTGCCAAGCGCGAGCTGCTCTACATGGGGGGCTGTGGGGCGGCTATGGGGCAGCTGTAGGGCACCCCACAGACCCCACACATGCCCCACACGTGCCCCACACCCCCAGGGATGATGGAGGTGCTCCCAGACTGCTGCGTGCCCATGGCCAAGTGCCAGCTGCTCTACATGGAGGGCTGTGGGGTGGCTATGGGGCAGCTGTAGGGCACCCCACAGACCCCACAGGTGCTCCACACGTGCCCCATAACCCCACACACCCCATAAAACCCCCCAGGGATGATGGAGGTGCTCCCAGACCGCTGTGTCCCCATCGCCAAACGGGAACTGCTCTACATGGGCGCCGTGGGCGTCGTCTGCTGGCTCGGGGGCATCATCTTCATCGACCGCAAGAGGACCCACGACGCCATCAGCGTCATGGCCGAGGCTGCCCACACCATGCTCAGCCAGGACGTCAGTCTGGGGTGGTTATGGGGCGCTATGGGGTGTTATGGGGTGGTTATGGGGCACTATGGGGCTGGCAGAGCCAGGGCTGCCATCAGCGTCATGGCCGAGGCTGCCCACACCATGCTCAGCCAGGACGTCAGTCTGGGGTGGTTATGGGGCGCTATGGGGTGTTATGGGGCGGTTATGGGGCGCTATGGGGTGGTTATGGGGCGCTATGGGGCTGGCAGAGCCAGGGCTGCCATCAGCGTCATGGCCGAGGCCGCCCACACCATGCTCAGCCAGGACGTCAGTCTGGGGGGCTGTGGGGGGGTTATGGGGTGTTATGGGGTGGTTATGGGGCGCTGTGGGGTGGTTATGGGGCGGTTATGGGGCGCTATGGGGTGGTTATGGGGCGCTATGGGGCTGGCAGAGCCAGGGCTGCCATCAGCGTCATGGCCAAGGCTGCCCACACCATGCTCAGCCAGGACGTCAGTCTGGGGTGGTTATGGGGTGGTTATGGGGCGCTATGGGGTGTTATGGGGCGCTATGGGGTGGTTATGGGGCGCTATGGGGCTGGCAGAGCCAGGGCTGCCATCAGCGTCATGGCCGAGGCTGCCCACACCATGCTCAGCCAGGACGTCAGTCTGGGGGGGTTATGGGGCGGTTATGGGGTGGTTATGGGGCGCTATGGGGTATTATGGGGTGGTTATGGGGTGGTTATGGGGTGGTTATGGGGCGGTTATGGGGTGTTATGGGGCGCTATGGGGCGCTATGGGGTGTTATGGGGCGGTTATGGGGCACTATGGGGTGTTATGGGGTGGTTATGGGGCGGTTATGGGGTGTTATGGGGTGGTTATGGGGCGCTATGGGGCTGGCAGAGCCAGGGCTGCCATCAGCGTCATGGCCGAGGCTGCCCACACCATGCTCAGCCAGGACGTCAGTCTGGGGGGGTTATGGGGGGGCTATGGGGTGGTTATGGGGCGTTATGGGGTGGTTATGGGGTGTTATGGGGCACTATGGGGTGTTATGGGGCGCTATGGGGCTGGCAGAGCCGGGGCTGCCATCAGCGTCATGGCCGAGGCCGCCCACACCATGCTCAGCCAGGACGTCAGTCTGGGGTGGTTATGGGGTGGTTATGGGATGCTATGGGGCGGTTATGGGGTGGTTATGGGGTGTTATGGGGTGGTTATGGGGTGCTATGGGGTGGTTATGGGGCGCTATGGGGCGGTTATGGGGCGCTATGGGGCGCTATGGGGCGGTTATGGGGCGCTATGGGGTGGTTATGGGGCGCTATGGGGGGTTATGGGTCATTATGGGGGGTTATGGGGGGCTATGAGGTGGTTATGGGGCGCTATGGGGTGGTTATGGGGGGCTATGGGGTGGTTATGGGTCATTATGGGGGGGTTATGGGGCTTTATGGGGTGCTATGGGGGGTTATGGGTCATTATGGGGTGGTTATGGGGGGCTATGGGGGGGTTATGGGGTGCTATGGGGTGGTTATGGGTCATTATGGGGGGATTATGGGGCGCTGTGGGGTGGTTATGGGGCGCTATGGGGTGGTTATGGGTCATTATGGGGGGATTATGGGGCGCTGTGGGGTGGTTATGGGGGGGTTATGGGGCACTATAGGGTGCTTATGGGGTGCTGTGGGTCAGTATGGGTTGGTTATGGGGTGCTATGGGGCAGTTATGGGGTGGCTGTGGGGCAGTTGTGGGGCAGTTATGGGGTGGCTATGGGGTGGTTGTGGGATGGTTATGGGGCAGTTATGGGGTGGCTGTGGGGCAATTGTGGGGCAGTTATGGGGTGTCTATGGGGCAGTTATGGGGTGCTATGGGGCGGCTCTGGGGCAGCCCCACAGCCGGCCGTGCCCCACAGGTGCGGGTGTGGGTGTTCCCCGAGGGCACGCGCAACCACAGCGGCTCCATGCTGCCCTTCAAACGCGGCGCCTTCCACCTGGCCGTGCAGGCACAGGTACACCTGGGGCACACCTGGGGGCACACCTGGGGGGTGTGGGGGGCACACCTGGGGGGTGTGGGGCGCTATGGGGCAGTTATGGGGCGCTATGGGGCAGTTATGGGGCGGTTATGGGGCACGCACAGCCACAGCGGCTCCATGCTGCCCTTCAAACGCGGCGCCTTCCACCTGGCCGTGCAGGCACAGGTACACCTGGGGCACACCTGGGGGGTGTGGGGCACTGTGGGGCAGGTATGGGGCACTAGGGGGTGGTTATGGGGCACTATGGGGCACTATGGGGTGGTTTTGGGGCTCTATGGGGTGGTTATGGGGTGGTTATGGGGCTCTATGGGGTGGGTATGGGATGGTTATGGGGCACTATGGGGTGGTTATGGGGTGGTTATGGGGCTCTATGGGGTGGTTATGGGGTGGTTATGGGGCTCTATGGGGTGGTTATGGGGGGCTATGGGGTGATTGTGGGGTGCTATGGGGTGTTATAGGGTGGATATGGGGGCTGGGGGGGGTTATGAGTGGCTATGGGGGTTATGGGGTGGGTATAGGGCAGTTATGGTGTGGTTATGGGGCAGTTATACAGTGGCTATAGGGCAGTTATGGGGCAGTTATAGGGTGATCATGGGGCAGTTATGGGGCAGTTATAGGGTGATCATGGGGCAGTTATGGGGCAGTTATAGGGTGGTTATAGGGCAGTTGTGGTGTGGTTATGGGGTGGTTATAGGGTGGTTGTGGGGCAGTTACAGGGTGGTTATGGGGCGGTTGTGGGGCAGCTGTGGGGCAGGAGCAGCCCCCCCGAGCCCATCCTGCCCCACAGGTGCCCGTGGTCCCCATCGTCATCTCGTCCTACCAGCACTTCTACAGCAAACGGGAGCGGCGCTTTACCCCCGGTGAGGGACCTGTGGGGCTGGGGGCTGCATGTGGGGCTGGGGGCTTCTACAGCAAACGGGAGCGGCGCTTCACCCCCGGTGAGGGACCTGTGGGGCTGGCTGTGGGGCTGGGGGCTGCAAATGGGGCTGGGGGCCACGTGTGGGGCTGGGGGCTTCCTGTGGGGCTGCCTGTGGGGCTGGGGGCTGCAAATGGGGCTGGGGGCCACGTGTGGGGCTGGGGGCTTCCTGTGGGGCTGGGTGTGGGGCTGGGGGCGTCCTGTGGGGCTGGGGGCTTCTACAGCAAACGGGAGCGCCGCTTCACCCCCGGTGAGGGACCTGTGGGGCTGCCTGTGGGGCTGGGGGCTGCAAATGGGGCTGGGGGCTGCCTGTGGGGCTGGGGGCTGCCTGTGGGGCTGGGGGCTTCTACAGCAAACGGGAGCGCCGCTTCACCCCCGGTGAGGGACCTGTGGGGCTGCCTGTGGGGCTGGGGGCTGCAAATGGGGCTGGGGGCTGCCTGTGGGGCTGGGGGCTTCAAATGGGGCTGGGGGCTTCTACAGCAAACGGGAGCGCCGCTTCACCCCCGATGAGGGACGTGTGGGGCTGGGGACTGGGTGTGGGGCTGGGTGTGGGGCTGGGTGTGGGGCTGGGGGCTGCAAATGGGGCTGGGGGCCATGTGTGGGGCTGGGGTCTGTCCGTGTGTCTGTCCGTCTGTCCGTCCATGGCTCAGCCCCCTCCCCTCCCCCAGGGCAGTGCGTGATCCAGGTGCTGCCGCCGCTGCCCACGCGGGGGCTGGGCTGTGTGTCTGTCCGTGTGTCTGTGGGTCTGTCTGTGGGTCTGTCTGTCTGTCCGTCTGTCCATCAGCCCTTTGCCCCTCCCCCAGGGCAGTGCGTGATCCAGGTGCTGCCCCCCCTGCCCACGCGGGGGCTGGGCCCGGCCGTGTGTCTGTCTGTGTGTCCGTGGGTCTGGGGTCTGTCTGTCCGTGTGTCCGTCTGTCCGTGTGTCCGTGTGTCCATCAGCCCTTTGCCCCTCCCCCAGGGCAGTGCGTGATCCAGGTGCTGCCCCCCCTGCCCACGCGGGGGCTGGGCTGTGGGTCTGTCCGTCTGTCTGTCTGTCCGTGTGTCCGTCTGTCCATCAGCCCTTTGCCCCTCCCCCAGGGCAGTGCGTGATCCAGGTGCTGCCCCCGCTGCCCACGCGGGGGCTGGGCCCGGCCGACGTCCCCGCGCTGACCGAGCGCGTCCGCGCCGCCATGCTGGACGCCTTCGAGGCCCTGTCGGCCGAGCTGCGGCCGCCGGCCACGCCGAGTGACCACCAGAGTGACCACCAGAGTGACCATCAGAGTGACCAACAGAGTGACCATCAGAGTGACCACCATGGGGACCAACAGAGTGACCATCAGAGTGACCACCGGGGTGACCAACGGAATGACCACCGGAGTGACCATCGGAGTGACCCACGGGGTGACCATCAGAGTGACCCACAGAGTGACCACCGGGGGGACCAACAGAGTGACCAACAGAGTGACCAACAGAGTGACCACCAGGGGGACCATCGGAGTGACCACCTGAGTGACCACCCGAGTGACCAACGGGGTGACCAACACAGCCCCACGGCCCGGAGTGACCCATGGGGTGACCCAAGGGGTGACCCCCAGAGTGACCACTGGAGTGACCCACAGAGTGACCACCAGGGTGACTCGCGGAGTGACCACCGGAGTGACCAACACAGCCCCACGGCCCAGAGTGACCCACGGAGTGACCCAAAGGATGACCACTGCAGTGACCATCAGAGTGACCAACACAGCCCCACGGCCCAGAGTGACCCCCCGAGTGACCCATGGAGTGACCCACAGAGTGACCACTGGAGTGACCCACGGAGTGACCACGGCAGCCCCACGGCCACGCAGAGTGACCACCACAGCCCCATGGCCCTGAATGACCCCTGGAGTGACCCCCAGAGTGACCCCACGGCCACCCAGAGCGACCCCCAGCGCCCCACAGAGCCCTGGGGTGACCCCCAGTGTCCGGCAGTGAGCCAGAGTGACCCCCAGAGTGACCCCCAGAGTGACCCCCAGAGTGACCCCCAGTGCCCCACGGTGCCCCACGGGGGGACCCCGCAGTGACCCCTGGCAGGGGGGCACGGACTGACCCCCGAGTGGGGACAAACTGACCCACAAGGGGGGACAAACTGACCCCTGAGGGAGGACAAACTGACCCCAGAGTGGGGCAGGGACTGACCCCTGAGTGGGGACAAACTGACCCCTGAGTGGGGACAAACTGACCCACAAGTGGAGCCTGGCCTGACCCCCAAGTGGGGACAAACTGACCCCTGAGGGAGGACAAACTGACCCCTAAGTGGGGACAAACTGACCCCTAAGTGGGGACAAACTGACCCCTAAGTGGGGACAAACTGACCCACAAGTGGGGCAGGGACTGACCCTCAACTGAGGCCACAACTGACCCCCAAGTGGGGACAAACTGACCCCTGAGTGGGGACAAACTGACCCCTAAGTGGGGTAGGGACTGACCCCCAAGTGGAGCCTGGCCTGATCCCTAAATAGGGACAAACTGACCCCTAAGTGGGGACAAACTGACCCCCAAGTGGGGACAAACTGACCCCTGAGTGGGGACAAACTGACCCCCGAGTGGGGACAAACTGACCCCTGAGTGGGGCCCAAAGTGACCCCCAAGTGTGGCCTGGAGTGACCCCGAGTGGGTCCGGAGTGACCCCGGGGTGACCCCGGGGTGCCCCACAGCAGGACGAGGCTGTGACCCACGGCCAGGGCGTGGCTGGGTGTGGCCGGGTGTGGCCGGTGCTGATTGGCTGCTGCAGCCAAGCCCCGCCCCCTCGATGCTGTGTATTTATTTGGGGGGGGGAGGGGCGCGGATTTTGCCAAATTTCCCTCCCGGCCCCGCTCGGGGCCCCCCCAGCTTTTAATAAACCCCCCCAAAATCCCCCCCCAAATTGTGGGGTGCTGTGACATCACTGTGACGTCATCGGGGCAGGGATGATGTCATCAAAGGGGGAATCCTTGGGGGAGGGGCTCTGATTTGGGGGTGCTGGGGGTTGGGCTGGGATCTGAACTGGGATTGGGATTGGGATGGAACTGGGACTGAGATCTGAACTGGGATGGGACTGGGATTGGGATGGAACTGGGATTGGGATTTGGGTAGGGATTGGGATTTGGGCAGGGATCTGAACTGGGATTGGGATTGGGATTGGGATTGGATTGGGACTGGGATTGGGATTTGGGCAGGGATTGGGATTTGGGCAGGGATCTGAACTGGGATTGGGATGGAACTGGGACTGAGATCTGAACTGGGATGGGACTGGGATTGGGATGGAACTGGGATTGGGATTGGAACTGGGACTGGGATGAGATGGTACTGGGATTGGGATTTGGGCAGGGATCTGAACTGGGATTGGGATGGAACTGAGATCTGAACTGGGATGGAACTGGGATAGAACTGGGATTGGGGCTGGGATTGGGACCAGAACTGGGATCTGAACTGGGATTGGGATCAAGATCAGGACTGGGATCGGGATTTGGGCTGGGATTGGGACCAAGACTGGAATTGGGACTGGGATCAAGATGCTGCAACTGCGACCCCCAAACCCCAAAAAACCCCCAAAACCCCCAAATATTCCAAATCTTCCTTTAATCCCGGCTCCATCGCCCTCAGCAGGCCTGGCCGGGGAAGCCCCAGACCGGCGGCAGCCCCGCCGCGCCCCCAGTGCTCCCAGTCTGGGTCAGGGCTGGGACTGGGATTGGGACTGGGATTGGGATCAGGACTGGGATCGGGATTTGGGCTGGGACTTGGGCTGGGATTGAGACTGGGACTGGGATCAAGATGATGGGACCAAGATTGGGACTGGGATCAGAACTGGGACTGGGACTAGGATCAGGACTGGGATCGGGATTTGGGCTGGGACTTGGGCTGGGATTGGGACTGGGATTGAGATTGGGACTGGGATCAAGATGATGGGACCAAGATTGGGACTGGGATCAGAACTGGACTGAAACCAAGACTGGGATGGGATTTGGGCTGGGATTGGGACGGGGGTCGGGACCAAGACTGGAATCAAGACACTGCAACTCCGACAACACCAAAAAAACCCCAAAAAACCCCCAATTATTCCAAATCTTCCTTTAATCCCCGCTCCATCGCCCTCAGCAGGCCTGGCCGGGGAAGCCCCAGACCGGCGGCAGCCCCGCCGCGCCCCCGCCGTGCGTGCGCTGGTGCCGCTTGTGGTGCGAGCTGCGGCTGAAGCTCTTCCCGCAGAGCCCGCAGGCGTAGGGCCGCTCCCCGGTGTGCGTGCGCCGGTGCTGGGTCAGCGTGGACTTGTCGGTGAAGCTCTTGCCGCAGTCGCCGCAGCCGTAGGGGCGCTCGCCGGTGTGGATGCGGCGGTGGCGGATCAGGTTGGAGCTGACGTTGAAGCGCTTCCCGCAGTGCCCGCAGGCGTACGGCTTCTCGCCCGTGTGGATGCGCAGGTGCTTCACCAGGTCCGAGCTCTGGCTGAAGCTCTGCCAGCACTCCCCGCACGTGTTGGGGACGCCCAGCGGGGCGGGCCGGCCCTGCCCGGGGCTGCCGCGGCGCCGCCGGGGCTTGGCCCGGTGCGCTCTGGGGCGGGACGGGGCGGTCAGCGCGGCCGGAGAGTGACCGCTGCACGGGGCGGTCAGCGCGGCCGGAGAGCGACGGTCCGGGGCGGTCAGTGTGGCCGGAGAGTGACCACGGGCACGGCGGGGCTCGGTCAGCGCGGCCGGAGAGTGACGGTCCAGGGTGGTCAGTGTGGCCGGAGAGCGACGGTCCGGGGCGGTCAGCGAGGCCGGAGAGTGACCGCGGCCATGGCAGGGCTTGGTCAGCGCGGCCGGAGAGTGACCACAACCGCGGGAGGGGTCGGTCAGCGTGGCCAAAGAGTGACCACGGCATGGAGCGGTCAGCGCAGCCGGAGAGTGACCACGGCCATGGCGGGGCTCGGTCAGAGTGGCCGGAGAGTGACCACAACCGCGGGAGGGGTCGGTCAGCGCGGCTGGAGAGTGACGGTCCAGGGTGGTCAGTGTGGCCGGAGAGCGACGGTCCGGGGCGGTCAGCGAGGCTGGAGAGTGACCGCAGCACGGCTCGGTCAGCGTGGCCGGAGAGTGACCACAGCTGCGGCATGGCTCGGTCAGCACAGCCGGAGAGTGACCGCTGCACGAGGCGGTCAGTGTGGCCGGAGAGTGACCACGGGCACTGCACGGCTTGGTCAGCGCGGCCGGAGAGTGACCGTGGCCATGGCAGGGCTTGGTCAGCGTGGCCGGAGAGTGACCACGACCGCGGGAGGGGTCGGTCAGTGTGGCCGGAGAGTGACCGCGGCGGTGCCGCTGCAGGTGGGAGCTCAGGGAGGTTTGGCCGCAGTCCGGACACGGGAGTGGACACTGGTCAGCGGAGGGGTCATCGGGGAGGGGCTGCGGGTCGGACTGGTCATCTGGGGGGTCACCTGGGCGGTCACCTGGGTGGTCACCTGGGCGGTCATCGCTGCCGCGCCGCCGGCCGCTGCCGGGGGCGCCTCGTTGGTCATCGCCGTCAATGTCCGGCTGTCCGGAGCCACCCCGCTGACCACTCCCAAGGTCCTGCTGACCACTGCCATGGTCACTCCTCTGCCTGGAGCCGCCTCGCTGACCGCTGCTGTGGTCACTCCTCCGTCCACTGCCGTGGTCACTCCTGTGTCTGTGGCCACCCCGCTGACCATTCCTGACATCCGCCTGTCTGGAGCCACCCCGCTGACCGCTGCTGTGGTCACTGCTCTGTCCGGAGCTGTGGTCACTCCTGTGTCCAGAACCATCCTGCTGAGCACTGCTGTGGTCACTCCTGTGTCCTGAGCCGTCCTGCTGACTGTGACCGATGTCCGTCTGTCTGGAGCGGCCGGGCTGAGCGCTGCTGTGGTCAGCGCGGTGTCCGGAGCGGCGGTCAGTGCCGTGGTCACTTGAGCTGCGGTCAGTGCCGTGGTCACTCGAGCTGTGGTCAGTGCTGTGGTCACTCGGGCGGTCACTCTGGTGGTCAGCGCGGTGTCTGGAGCCGTGGTCACTCTGGTGGTCACTCGGGTGTTCAGTGCCGTGGTCACTCCAGTGGTCACTCTGGTGGTCAGCAAAGTGCCTGGAGCTGCGGTCACTCCAGTGGTCACTCGGGCGGTCAGTGCCGTGGTCACTCTGGCTGTGGTCACTCTGGCGGTGGTCACTCTGGCGGTGGTCACTCGGGCAGTGGTCACTCCGGCTGTGGTCACTCGGGTGGTCACTCTGGTGGTCAGCGCGGTGCCTGGAGCCGTGGTCACTCCGCTGGTCACTCGGGCAGTGGTCACTCGGGCAGTGGTCACTCCGGCGGTCAGTGCCGTGGTCACTCTGGCGGTCAGTGCTGTGGTCACTCGGGCAGTGGTCACTCCGGTGGTCACTCCGGTGGTCACTCCGGTGGTCACTCTGGCGGTCACTCCGATGGTCACTCTGGCGGTGGTCACTCCAGCTGTGGTCACTCTGGCGGTGGTCACTCTGGCCGTGGTCACTCCGGTGGTCACTCGGGTGGTCACTCCGGTGGTCAGTGCCGTGGTCACTCGGGCAGTGGTCACTCGGGTGGTCACTCTGGCGGTGCCGGGCCAGCGCGGCGCTGCGGGCGAAGCTCTGCCCGCACTCCACGCAGATGTTGGGGTGCTCGGCGCCCCCCGCCCCCCTCCTCACCGCCGCCCTCTCCTTCCTCCTCCTCCCCCCCCCGCCCCTCCCCCCTCCCTGCCCCTGCCCCTCCCCCCCCTGCGGGGTCACCCGGCCCCCTCCCCCCCCGTTCCCTCCCCCCGCCCCTCCCCCACCCCGGGCGCGTTTCGGGGACATCGCCGCCCCTCCCCCAGCGCCGATCGGGCCCGGGGGGGGTCCCGCGACCCCCGGGGCCGCCCCCGCTCCCGGCGCCGCCGCGGCCGCTCCCGGACAATGGAGGCGGCGGCGGCGGCGGCGGCGGCGCTGACCCAGGAAGTTCAACCCCCGGGGGCTGCGGGGGGAGGGGAAGGCAAAAAGGGGAGGGGGAGGGGGGGAGGGGAGACCCCCCCCTCACCCATCCCCCACTTCCCCTCCCCCTCCCAAACCCGCCCCGGCTCCGTTGCGGGGGGTGGGGGAGGGGAGCGCGGGGGTTTTGGCGCTGTGCCCATCCCCCACCCCCGGCCGCGCCCCCCGCCCCAAAATCCCGGGGGGTTTTTTTGGGGGGGGGAGGGGCAGAGATGGCACGGGCAGCGGGCACGGAGGGGGAGGGGCTTTACTGGGGGGGGAGGGGTCCCCAGGGACATTTTGGGGAGATTTTGCCCCTTTTTGGTCCCCCCGCGATGACACCGGAGGGGTCCCGACCCTGGGGGGGGAGGGGGGGGGGTCACCCGAAGGTCCGAGATGGATTCGGGGGGTCAGGAATGGATTCCCAAAAGTCTGGAATGGATTTAGAGGGTCAGGAATGGACTTCCAAGGTCCGGGATGGATTTGGGGGGTCAGGAATGGATTTGGGGGGGGTCCGGGATGGATTTGAGGGGTCAGGAATGGATTCCTGGGGTCTGGAATGGATTCCCAGGGTCAGGAATGGATTTTGGGGTCCCGGAATGGATTCCCAAAAGTCTGGAATGGATTTTGGGGGGTCAGGAATGGATTCCCAAAAGATGGAAAGGATTTTGGGGGTCCAAGATGGATTTTGGGGGTTCTGGGATGGATTTCCACAGGTCCGGAATGGATTCAGGGGGGTCTGGAATGGATTTTGGGGGTTTGGGAATGGATCCCCAGGGTCAGGGATGGATTTGGGGGTTTGGGATGAATTTTGGGGGTTCTGGAATGGATTTGGAGGTCCGGAATGGATTCCCTGGATCCAGAATGGATTCCCAGGGTCAGGAATGGATTTTGGGGGGTCCGGGATGGATTTTGGGGGTTCTGGAATGGATCCCCAGGGCCCAGGGGTCCCCCCCAATTCCGTGGGCACGGGAACGTCCCCCTGAGTCCTCTCCCCTCCCCCACCGGGCTCCCGGGGGGTCCCGGTTCCGGTGGGCTCCCGGTTCCAAAGGGCTCCAGGTCTGGTTCTGGAAGGTTCCTGGTCCCAGTTCTGGCTCCTGACGGGTCCCAGTTCTGGTTCTGGCTCCAGGGGGGTCTCAGTTCTGGAATGGTCCCAGTTCTGGAAGGTTCCTGGACCCAGATCTAGCTCGGGAAATGTCCCGGTTCCGGAAGGCTCCCAGTTCCAGTCCTGGTTCCGGTTCCAGTTCCAGTCCCGGTTCCGGTTCCAGTCCCGGTTCCGGTTGTTTCCAGTCCTGGTTCCGGTTCCAGAGTTTTTCTGGTCCCAGTCCCGGTTCCAGAGGGGTCCGGTTCCAGTCAGCATCCTGGTTCCAGTCCTGGTTTTGGTTCTGTCCCAGTCCCGGTTCTGGTCCCGGTTCCGGTTCCAGTTCCAATCCTGGTTCCAGAGTTTCCCTGGTTCCGCTCCTGGAGTTTTCCTGGTCCTGGTTCCGGTTCCAGTCCCGGTTCTGGAAGTTTCCCTGTCCTAGTCCCGGTTCCGGTTCCAATCCTGGTTCCAGTCCTGGAGTTTTCCTGGTCCTGATCCCTGTTCCGGTCCTGGTTCTGGAAGTTTCCCTGTCCCGGTTCCAGTCCTGGTTCCGGAAGTTTCCCTGTCCCGGTCCCGGTCCCAGTCCCGGTTCCGGTTCCGGTTCCGGTTCCGGTCCCTCCTAGCCCAGGTGCAGCCGCTGGTGCCGGATGAGGGCGGAGCTTCCCCCGAATCCCTTCCCGCAATCCCCGCAGGTGTAGGGCGTGGCACAGGTGAGGGGCGTGGCACAGGTGAGGGGCGTGTCCGCAGCGTGCCCTTGCAGGTGCGCCAGGAGGGCGTGGCCCTCTGCAAACCCCGCCCCGCAGCACTGACAGCTGTGCCCAGGCCCACAGGTGTGCCCAGGACAGGTGTGCCCAGGTGCACAGGTGTGCCCGGGACAGGTGTGCCCAGGTGCACAGGTGTGCCCAGGACAGGTGTGCCCAGGTGCACAGGTGTGCCCAGGCCCACAGGTGTGCCCAGGTGCACAGGTGTGCCCAGGTGTGCCCTTCTTCCTCCTCTTCCTCCCCTCCTCCTCCTCCTCCTCCTGCTGCTGCTGCTGCCCGTGGGCGCGGCGATGCTTGAGGAAGGCGGAGCTGTAGCTGAAGCCCCGCCCACACTCTCCGCAGGTGTAGGGCCGCTCGCCCAGGTGCGCCCTCAGGTGAGCGCTGAGGTTGGCGCTCCGGCCGAAGCTCCGCCCGCACTGACCGCACCCGAAGCGCCGCTGGCTCACCTGGTGCAGCCGCAGGTGTCGCGCCAGCTGGGGGGCGTGGCCGAAGCCCCGCCCGCAGTGGCCGCAGGTGTGGGGACGCTGGCCCAGGTGCGTGGCCAGGTGGGCGTTGCGGTTGGAGCTGCGCGTGAAGCCCTTCCCGCACGCCAGGCAGGTGAAGGGCTTGGGCGGGGCCGGCTGGCTCCGCCCGCAGCCGCGACGGCCACGCCCTCGGCGGGAGCCACGCCCCGCGGGGGGGCGGGGGGAGGGAGGGGGGAGGGGAGGAGGGGGGGAGGGGGAGGGGAGGAGGAGGAGGGAGTCCAGGGTGGGGGGAGGGGCGGGCGGGGCTTCCTCGGGGTCGTCCTGGTCGCTGGGGGGGGCGGAGTCATCTGGGGGGAGAGAAAATGGGGGAAATTGGGGGGATTTGGGGAAATTGGGGGGTTTGGGGAAATTGGGGGGTTTGGGGAAATTGGGGGGATTTGGGGAAATTGGGGGGTTTGGGGAAATTGGGGGGATTTGGGGAAATTGGGGGATTTGGGGAAATTGGGGGGTTTGGGGAAATTGGGGGGATTTGGGAACATTGGGGAAATTGGGGGGTTTGGGGAAATTGGGGGATTTGGGGAAAATGGGGGGGTTTGGGGAAATTGGGGGGTTTGGGGAAATTGGGGGGTTTGGGGAAATTGGGGGTGTTGGGGGGATTTGGGGAAATTGGGGGGGTTTGGGAAATTTGGGGGGATTTGGGGAAATTGGGGGGATTTGGGAAATTGGGGGGTTTGGGGGATTTGGGAAAATTGGGGGGATTGGGGAAAATGGGGGAAATTGGGGGGATTGGGGGAAATTGGGGAAATTGGGGGGATTTGGGGAAATTGGGGGGATTGGGGAAATTGGGGGGATTTGGGAAAATTGTGAAAAATTGGGGGGGTTTGGGGGGTTTGGGGAAATTGGGAAAATTTGGGGGGTTTGGGGAAATTGGGGGGTTTGGGGAAAAATTGGGGAAATTGGGGAATAATGGGAGAAATTGGGAAAAATGGGGGAAATGAATGAGGGGGGAAGGAATGAGGGGAAAAAGGAATGAGGGAAAAAAGGAATGAAAGGAAAAAGGAATGAAAGGAAAAGGGAATGAAAGGAAAAAGGAATGAGGGGAAAAAGAATGATGGAAAAATGGAATGAGGGGGAAAAAGGAATTAAAGGAAAAGGGAGTGAGGGAAAAAAGGAGTTAAGGGAAAATAGGAATGAGGGGAAAAAGGAATGAAAGGAAAAAGGAATTAAAGGAATGAGGGGGAAAAGAATGATAAAAAAAAGGAATGATGGAAAAATGGAATGAAAGGAAAAAGGAATTAGGAAAAAAAATAAATGAGGGGGAAAGAAATGAGGGGGAAAGAAATGATGGAAAAATGGAATTAAAGGAAAAAGGAATTAAGGGGAAAAGGAATGAGGGGAAAAATGAATTAAGGAAAAATAGAATGAAAGGAAAAAGGAATGATGGAAAAATGGAATTAAAGGAAAAAGGAATGATGGAAAAATGGAATGAAAGGAAAAAGGAATGAAAGGAAAAAGGGATGAGAGGAAAAGGAATTAAGGAAAAATGAATTAAAGTAAAAAGGAATGAAAGGAAAAAGGAATGATGGAAAAAAAGAATTAAAGGAAAAAGGAATTAGGGGGAAATGAATTAGGGGGAAAGGAATGAGGGGAAAAAGGAATGGTGGGAAAAGGAATTAAAGTAAAAAGGAATGATGAAAAAATGGAATTAAAGGAAAAAGGAATGATGGAAAAAGGAATGAAAGGAAAAAGGAATGATGGAAAAATGGAATGAAAGGAAAAAGGGATGAAAGGAAAAAGAAATTAAATTAAAAATGAATGAAAGGAAAAACCCTCTCACCTGCAGGGGCCACCCTGAGGATCTCCCACTCCTTGGAGTCGTTGGGGTCGGGCACCCCCAGCTCCTCCTCGGGCTCCAGCCGGGACACGATGTTGGGCTTGGGGATGGGGAAATCTGGGAAAACGGGAAAAAAAACGGGAAAAAAGGGAAAATCAGGGCGGTTACGGAGCCGTCCCGGCGGGGTCTGCACCCCAAAACTGCGGGGTTCAGTCCTTGGGTGAGATTTGGGGTTTTTTGGGGGGATTTTGAGGGATTTTGGGGTTAATTTGGGGGTTTTGGAGTTATTTTAGGGTTATTTTGGGGTTATTTGGGGGTTAATTTGGGGTTATTTTCAAGTTTTTGGGGGATTTTGAGGTTATTTTGGGGATTTGGGGGTTATTTTGGGGGTTTTGGGGTTAATTTGGGGGATTTGGGGTTAATTTGGGGGTTATTTTGGGGGTTTGGGGGTTATTTTGTGGTTACGTTGGAGGTTTTGGGGTTATTTTGGGGTTATTTTCAAGTTTTTGGGGGATTTTGGGGTTGTTTTGTGGTTATGTTGGGGGTTTTGGGGTTATTTTGGGGGATTTTGGAGTTATTTTGGGGTTTTGGGGTTCTTTTGAGGTTTTTTTGGGGTTATTTTGGGGGGCTTTGGGGGATTTGGGGTTGTTTTGGGGGAATTTTGGGGTTATTTTGGGGAGGATTTTGGGGTGGTTTATTTTGAGTGGGTTATTTTGGGGAGGGAGATTTTGAGGAGGGGGATTTTGGGGGATAATTTAGGGGATAATTCTGGAGAGGAGGATTTTGGGAAGGAGGATTTGGGGGATCCCTTTGAAGGATAATTTTGGGGGAGGATTTGGGGGGAGGATTTGGGGGGATCATTTTTAAGAATAATTTTGAGGGATAATTTAGAGGAGGAGGATTTTGAGGAGGAGGATTATTCTGGGGGATAATTTAGGGGATAATTCAGGGGAGGAGGATTTTGGGAAGGAGGATTTTGAGGGATCATTTTTAAGAATAATTTTGGGGGGTTATTTTGGGGAGGAGGATTTGAGGAGCGGGATTTTGGGGGATAATTCTGGAGAGGAGGATTTTGGGGGAGGATTTTGGGAAGGAGGATTTAGGGGGATCATTTTTAAGAATAATTTTGGGGGATAATTTAGAGGAGGAGGATTTTGAGGAGGAGGATTATTCTGGGGGATAATTTAGGGGATAATTCTGGGGAGGAGGATTTTGGGAAGGAGAACTTGGGGGATCATTTTTAAGAATAATTTTGGGGGATAATTTAGAGGAGGAGGATTTTGAGGAGGGGGATTCTGGGGGATAATTTAGGGGATAATTCTGGGGAGGAGGATTTTGGGAAGGAGGATTTTGGGAAGGAGGATTTAGGGGATAAATAATCGCAGGGCTCACCCAGCAGGATCAGGGACTCGTAGCTCTCCTGCATGGCGCCGCCTCCTGCGCTCCTCCCGAGCCGGGCACGGCGGGGCTCGGCCCGCCCGGGAGCCCCGGGAGCCGCAGGGAGCCCCGGCAGCCGCAGGGAGCCCCGGGAGCCGCAGGCACCCCCGGCCCGCCGATGCTCCGGGGGCCCGGGGCTCCCCCGGCCGCTCCGGGAAGCTCCGCCCGGGAGCGGATGGAGCCGCCGCCGCTGACCCAGGAAGTGCCGCCCCCGAAGGCGGCTCCTCCTCCTCCTCCTCCTCTTCTTCATCCCCGTTCCCTTCTTCTCCTCCTCCTCCTCTTCTTCATCCCTATTCTGTTCCTCTTCTTCATTGCTATTCCGTTCTTCTCCTCCTCCTCTTCTTCATCCCCGTTCTGTTCTTCTCCTCCTCCTCTTCATCTCTATTCTGTTCTCCTCCTCCTCTTCTTCATCTCTATTCCATTCTCCTCCTCCTCTTCTTCATCCCCATTTCGTTCTTCTCCTCCTCCTCTTCTTCATCCCCGTTCTGTTCTCCTCCTCCGCTTCTTCATCCCCGTTCCGTTCTTCTCCTCCTCCTCCTCTTCTTCATCCCCGTTCCGTTCCTCTCCTCCTCCTCTTCTTCATCCCCATTCCGTTCTTTTCTTCATCCCCATTCCGTTCTTCTCCTCCTCCTCCTCTTCTTCATCCCCGTTCCATTCTCCTCCTCCTCTTCATCCCCGTTCTGTTCTTCTCCTCCTCCTCCTCTTCTTCATCCCCATTCCGTTCTTCTCCTCCTCCTCCTCCTCTTCTTTATTCCCATTCCCTTCCTCTTCTTCATCCCCATTCTGTTCTTCTCCTCCTCCTCCTCTTCTTCATCCCCATTCCGTTCTTCTCCTCCTCCTCCTCCTCTTCTTTATTCCCATTCCCTTCCTCTTCTTCATCCCCATTCCGTTCTTCTCCTCCTCTTCTTCTTCATCCCTGCTCCCTCCCTCTTCTTCATCCCCGTTCCGTTCTCCTCCTCCTCTTCTTCATCCCCGTTCTTCATCCCCAATCCCTTCCTCTTCTTCATCCCTATTCTGTTCCTCATCTTCATCCCCATTCCATTTTTCTCCTCCTCCTCTTCTTCATCCCCTTTCCCTTCCTCTTCTTCATCCCTGTTCCGTTCTTCTCCTCCTCTTCTTCATTCCTATTCCGTTCTTCTCCTCCTCCTCCTCTTCATCCCCGCTCCCTTCCTCTTCTTCATCCCTGTTCTGTTCTTCTCCTCCTCCTCCTCTTCATCCCCGCTCCCTTCCTCTTCTTCATCCCTGTTCTGTTCTTCTCCTCCTCCCCTTCTTCATCCCTGTTCCCTTCCCCTTCTTCATCCCCATTCCCTTCCTCCTCTTCATCCCCAATCCCTTCCTCCTCTTCATCCCTATTCCCTTCCTCTTCTTCATCCCTGTTCCGTTCTTCTCCTCCTCTTCTTCATTCCTATTCTGTTCTTCTCCTCCTCCCCTTCATCTCCATCCTCATCTCCTCCTCTTCTTCATCCCCATCCTGCTCTCCTCCTCTTCATCATCATCTCGCTCTTCTCTTCCTTCTCCTCTCCATCCCCATCCTGCTCTTCTCCTCCTCTTCCTCTTCCTCCCCTTCTTCATCCTCATCCCATTCTCCTCCTCCTCCTATTCTCCATCTCCATCCTCAGCTCATTCTTCTCCTCTTCCTCCTCCTCTTCATCCTCATCCCGCCCTCCTCCTCCTTTTTCTCCTCCTCTTCTTCATCCCTGTGCTGGTCTCCTCCTCTTCCTCGTCTCCACTTCAATTCCACTCTTCTCTTCTTCATCCCCATCCCTTTCTCCTCCTCCTCTTCATCCCCATCCCTTTCTCCTTCTCCATCTCCATCCTCCTCCTCCTCCTACTCCTCCTCCCTGTCCAAACCGGGAGCGCTGGGAAAGGCCCCGGCTCTGAATTTGTGAGGGGGAGCAGGGGAAGGGCCGGGGCTGCGGCTGCCGAGGGAGCCCGAGGGACACCGGGGGCCCTTGGCAAGAATTTAACGCCCAATAAATAAAAGAATGAGGGAATAAAACCTGAAAAATCCGCGCCGACATCGGGGCCGCCACACCGCCGGAGCCGTGAGGGGACGAGGCGGGATCGCCCCTCAGCGCCGCCCTGGCCAATCAGCGAGCGAGACGCGAGGAGTGACGGGGCGTGCGGCCAATCAGACAGAGCGGTGGGGTTTGGGCGGGAAAATCGACCAATAGGAGCGAGGGGCGGGCTCTGCGCGGGGTATCTGAAGGGGGTCTGTGAGGGAGAGTGACGGCTCAAAATGGCGGCGGGGGGAGGAGGAGCGGGCCTGGAACGTTCCGGAACGTTCCAGAATGTGCCGGAACGTCCCCGGGAGGCCGAGAAATCGCTGAGGGTGAGTCGGGGATGGAGCAGGGGATGCCTGAGAGAGGCACGGAGCAGCGGTGGGACTCCCGGCTTGGTCCCGAGGAGTTCAGTGCCTGAAATTTACGAGATTTTCAATTTCCTTGTAAAATTCCTTCCCCTGGAAAAGGCACTGGGCATTCCCGCCTGGGTTGGAGTTAATTTAATCAGCTTTGGGTACACGGGGATGTCAACAAATCCCGCTGTTGGTTCCTTTGGAGTTGTTGCACTTCTACTATATGCCTCCAAAAAGGCAAAATTTAAACCCGAAAAGGATTTTAATTTTTGGGCTGAAATTCAGACGGACGTGGCAGCGAAACAAACCTGGCACCGTGAGGTTTTTTCACCTCAGTTTTACCTTTTATTCTGGAAAAATCCTCGCCCCACCTCCGCCAGCACCAAACCCACCCCCCCAAAAGAAAAAAAACCCCAAATCCACCCTCGAGAGAGATTTTTAAACCACTTAAAAGATGGTTTAAACACAAGATCGATTCAACTTAAAGACGCGAATGGCAGTGATGCGGTGTGGGGAGGAGGGGGGGGGGAGGGGTGGCGTTCCTCACCTTAAAGAGGCGAAACCCCCCCAAAATAAAAAGTGGAAAATCCCAAATCCCCCCAGCCTCAGCTCCAGGAGGGGTCGTACCCCGTCCAGTCCGAGGGGGGGGCCAGGAAGACGCGGCGGCCCCGGCACACGAAGGTGACGACGCCGCGGTAGCCGGCGCGGGGAACGCCGGATTTGAGGTCGTCCATCAAACCCAACGCTTTGGCCAAAGCCTTGAAGGAATCCCTGCCCCGATATTGGAGCCTGACCGGGCCGGGATCCCTCCCCGAGTCCTTCTGCAGCTCCTCCAGGCGGATCTCGGGGGCGGAATAAACCTGCCGGAGGAAGGAGGGCTCGTAGCGCTCCTTTTTGAGGTAAGAAAGGTCCATTTGGGTGAAAGGCACGAAGCGGTCGTTGAGTTTGATGAACTTTAAGTACTGATCGAAGAACTGCCCGTGGCTCACGCCCTTCCTGCCGAAAGTCATCGTCCTCGACACCTCGGGCCTGACGCAGGCCCGGCCCCGCCGCTGCTCCGGCTGCCTCATCCAATCGTCCCAAAACGCCGGCGGCCATTTGGGTTCCAACTCCTCCCACAGCTCCGCCAACAACAACCAACCCAAACCGGGGAAGAAATCGGTTCTGTAGAGCAGCTCGGCCCTCCCCGCGTCCACCAGCCCCTCCTTGCCGTTATCGTGCCAGGCCGAGGCGCACCACAGGCTGCGATCCTCCTGCAGCAGCGGCAGCACCGCCTGGAAATACTCAAAAAAATCCGGAGCCACCTCCAGGTCGTCCTCCACCACGATGGCGGCGCGGTACCGGAAGGTACGGAACACCTGGCCCAGCGCCCACCGGTAATGGCGGGAGATTTTGTAATACCCCTGAAACTTGCGGTGCTCGGGCGGCACGGCCACGTCGCCCAGCTCGGGCTGCCGGATGTGCGCCACGGCGGCGCCGTAGGAGGCGATGACGGCGGCGGTCTCGGCGTGGCCGCAGTCCTGCGAGACGATCACCGGGAAGCGGCGGGCGCTGGGGCGGTAGCGCAGGATTTTATCCAGGCAGCGCCGCACCGAGCTGCGGTCGCAGGCCAGCACCAGCACCGGGATCACCGGAGACGATTCGGCGGGAAGCGGCGGCGTCGTTCCGGGCGCGGTTCGGGGAGGATTCGGGGCGGGTTTTTGGCGGCGTTGGCGGCCCAGCTGCCGGATCTGCAGCAGGAGCTCGCGCTGCAGCCGCAGCTCGGCCTCGGCGTCCTGCGCCAGGCGCAGCAGCTGCGCCGGCAGCTGGCGGGAGCCGGGCGGGAGCCGCGGGGGCAGCGGGGCCGGGGCGGCGCCGGGGCGGCCCCAGAGGAAGAGGAGCAGGAGCCCGTTCCAGGCGAGGAAGAGCGCGGCACCCAGCAGGGCCAGGCTGCGCTTCTTGGGCATCCTTCACATGGGGCTGGGGAGAGAGGGAGAGTTGGGGTGAGAAATGGGGGATTTGGGGTTGGAAATGGGGAAAATGGGAAAATTTGGAGTTGGAAATGGGGAATTTGGGGTGGGAAATGGGGAAAATGGGGTGAGAAATGGGGAATTTGGGGTTAGAAATGGGGTTAGAAATGGGGGAAATGGGGAAATTTGGGGTTGGAAATGGGGAAATTTGGGGTTGGAAATGGGGTTAGAAATGGGAAAATTTGGGGTTGGAAATGGGGAAAATGGGGAAATTTGGAGTTGGAAATGGGAAATTTGGGGTTGGAAATGGGGAAAATGGGGTGAGAAATGGGGAATTTGGGGTTAAAAATGGGGTTAGAAATGGGGGAAATGGGAAAATTTGGGGTTGGAAATGGGGAAATTTGGGGTTGGAAATGGGGTTAGAAATGGGAAATTTGGGGTTGGAAATGGGGAAATTTGGGGTTGGAAATGGGAAAATTTGGGGTTGGAAATGGGGGAAATGGGAAATTTGGGGTTGGAAATGGGGAAATTTGGGGTTGGAAATGGGGAATTTGGGCTTGGAAATGGGGGAAATGGGAAAATTTGGGGTTGGAAATGGGGAATTTGGGGTTGGAAATGGGAGAGAAGAGAAATTTGGGGTTGGAAATGGGAAAATTTGGGGTTGGAAATTGGAGAAAAGGGAAATTTGGGATTGGAAATGGGAGAGAAGAGAAATTTGGGGTTGGAAATGGGGAAATGGGAAAATTTGGGGTTTAAAAATGGGAGAGAAGAGAAATTTGGGGTTGGAAATGGGGAAAATGGGACAATTTGGGGTTGGAAATGGGGTTAAAAACAGGAGAAAAGAGAAATTTGGGGTTAGAAATGGGGGAAATGGGAAAATTTGGGGTTAGAATTCGGGTTAAAAACACGAGAAGAGAGAAATTTGGGTTAGAAATGGAAGAAAAGAGAAATTTGGGGTTGGAAATGGGAAAAGTGGGAAATTCCTGGAATTAGGAGGAGAAAAAGTCAAAAATTCCTAAAAATTCCTTTTAAAAAATCAAGAAAAATCCTAAAAAAAAAAGAGAAAAAAATTCAAATTGTGCCTCACCGGCGGCCGGGTCAGAGTCCAGGCAGAAATTCCTCTCAGGTTAATTATTAATTAATTATCAATCCTGTTAATTATTCACCCCAACCTTCAATATTCACTTTTCCAATTCATTTCCACCTCAAAATTCAATTTTTCCTCCCCTGAATTCCAATTTCTCCCCATTTTCCCCCCAAAATTTGGATTTTTTTTCTGTTTTTTCACCGTTTTCTTCCCAAAATTTCCATTTCTTGCTGATTTTTTCCCCCTAAATTCCAATTTTTTCCCATTTTCCCAAATTTTCTCCACTTTTTCACAGCTTTTTATCACCAAAAATTCCAATTTTCCCCCAATTTTTCCCAAAATTTCCCATTTTTCCCCTTTTTTTGGTCAAAATTCCAATTTTTTTCCAGTTTTCCCCCTAAAATTCCCTTTTTGCCCCCAAATTTCCCATTTTTTCCCACTTTTTGATATTTTTTCCACATTTTTCCCTTTTTTTTGATATTTTTCCCATTTTCCCCAATATTTTTCCCCCATTTTCTCCCATTTTCAAATTTTTTTCCCTTTTTTCCCCCATTTTTTCCCAAAATTCCAATTTTGCCCCATTTCCCCCATTTTTCCCAATTTCTCCCCCAAAATTTCCCTTTTTTTGGGGCCAAAATTCCAATTTTTCCTCACTTTTTCCCATTTTCCCCCATTTTTTTCCTTTTTTCACCCATTTTTCCCATTTTTTCCCATTTTCTCCCCATTTTTTCCCCCCAAATTCCATTCTTCCCCATTTTTCTCATTTTTTGATATTTTCCCCCCATTTTTCACCCTTTTTTTCCAATATTTTCCCCCATTTTTACCAAAATTCCCATTTTACCCCCATTTTCCCCCCATTTTTTGATATTTTCCCCCCATTTTCCCCATTTTATTCCCTTTTTTTCACCCATTTCCCCCCTTTTTTGATATTTTTTCCCATTTTTCCCAATATTTTCCCCAATTTTTCCCCATTCCCCCCCAAAATTCCCATTTCCCCCCATTTTTTCCCATTTTCCCCCCATTTTCCCCCATTTTTTAATATTTTTTCCCCCCAAATTCCCATTTTTCCCCATTTAATTCCCTTTTCCCCCCATTTTATTCCCATTTTCCCCCATTTTTTGATATTTTTCCCATTTTTCCCCCATTTTATTCCCTTTTTTCCCCATTTTCCCCCCATTTTTTCTCTTTTCCCCCCATTTTTTCCCAAAATTCCCATTTTTTTCCCCTTTTTTCACCCATTTTTTCATATTTTTCCCCAATTTTCCCCCATTTTTTGATTTTTTCCCCATTTTTTGATATTTTTTCCCCATTTTTCCCCAATATTTTCTCCCATTTTTAATTTTTTCCCCATTTTCCCCCATTTTTTCCCATTTTTCCCCCATTTTCCCCCCACTTTTTGATATTTTTTCCCATTTTTCCCCCCAAAATTCCCATTTTTTCCCCATTTTATTCCCTTTTTTCCCCATTTTCCCTCCATTTTTTCTCTTTTTTCCCCCATTTTTTCCCAAAATTCCCATTTTTTGGTATTTTTTCCCCATTTTTCCCGCTCTCACCTGGCTGAGTGGGGGAGGGGGCGCTGGGTTCCCCCTCCCCCCTCGGGGATTTTGGGGCCAATTTGGGGAATTTGGAGCTCCCGGGGGGGGGGAGGGGCCGCACAGATCCTGGGGGGGAAAAAAAAAAAAAGGAAATTTGGGAGTGGGGGAGGGGAGACCCAAAATCCCCCAAAAAATTAAAAAAATCCCAAAAAACCCCTAAAAAAATCCCCAAAAAAATCTTTAAAAAAACCCCAAAAAATCCCCAAAAATCCCCCCAAAAAATCCCCAGAAAACCCAAAAAAAACCCCTTTAAAAACCCCCAAAAATCTCCAAAAAAATCCCCAAAATCCCCAAAAAAATCCCCAAAAAATCCGCAAAAAAACCCCCAAAAAATCCTCAAAAAATCCCCAGAAAACCCCAAAAAAAGATCTTTAAAAACCTCAAAAAATCCCCAAAAATCCCCCAAAAATCCCCAGAAAATCCTAAAAAAACCCCTATAAAAACCCCTAAAAATCTCCAAAAAATCCACAAAAAACCCCTAAAATATTCCCCCAAAAATCCGCAAAAAAACCCCAAAAAAGCCCCAAAAAATCCTCAAAAAATCCCCAGAAAACCCTAAAAAAACCCCTTTAAAAACCCCCCAAAAAAACCCCAAAAAATCCCCAAGAAATCCGCAAAAAAAGCCCCAAAACCGTAAAAAAAAAACCCCAAAAAACCTCTAAAAAGATCCCCCCAAAAATCAAAAAAATCCCCCCAAAAAATCCTTAAAAATTCCTAAAAAAACCCCCAAAAATCCCCACCAAACCCCCCAAAAAACCTAAAAAAATCCCCCCCAAAATCCCTTAAAATATCCTAAAAAAACCTCCCAAAAATCCCCCCAAAAACCCTAAAAAATTCCTTTTAAAATCCCCAAAAAATCCAAATAAATCCCAAAAAATTCCCCCCAAAATCCCCAAAAAATCGAAATAAATCCCCTAAAAATCCCAAAATCTCCCCCCAAAAAACCCCTCGAACCCCCCCAAACCTCCTAAAACCGCCCAAAACTCCAAAATTGATCCCAAAATCCCCTCAGGAATCCGAACCGGCCCCCTCCCCCTCCAAAACCCCCAAATTTCCCCAAAATTCCCCCAAAATTCCGGAATTTTTCCCCTCCCCCCCCCACCCCGGGAGCCCCTCCCGCCCCCTCCCCCACCCCAACCCTCCCCTCCCCCCCCCCGATTTCCCCTCCCGGGTCCCCCCCCAACCCCGGCACCCCCCAAAAATCCCAAAATTCCCCAAAATTTCCAGAATTTTCCCCAAAATTCCCAAATTTTCCCCCAATCCCCGCCCGGGCCCCCCCCCGGTACCGGCGGCGCCTTCCCGGCAGCGCCGCCACTTCCGGCCGCCCGCACCGGAAGTGTCGCCATGGCAACGGCGAAACCACGCCCACTCAAAACACGCGCTGACCAATCGGAACGCGCCGAGAGGGCTGAAATATGCAAACGAGGCCGGAAACCGCGCCCGCTGTTGAAGCCACGCCCCTTTTGAGCGGCTTTAAAGCCACGTCCTCATTTTAAACAGCTCAAGCCACGCCCACAAAGCGAAACCACGCCCCTCGCAATAAACCACGCCTTACAAATAAGCCACGCCTTCCTCAGTAATTATTTGAATAATTAATTAATGAGGGGTTAATGAGGAGGAGCGCTGAGGGCGGCTTCCGGTTTGGCAGCGGGGAGCGGAAGTGACGTAAGGGAAGGGGCGGGGCTTGAGGAGTTTCCCGCGCGCGTGGAGGCGGCTCCGGGAGGAGGTGGGGGAGGGGCGGGAGCGGAAATTTGGGGAAAATTTGGGGATTTTTGGGAAATTTTGGGAAAATTTGGGAATTTTGGGGGGGTGAGGGATAAGGGGGGGGAGGGAGGGGCGGATCGGGTGAAATTTGGGGGAAAATTGGGGGAAATTCGGAATTTTGGGAGATTTTGGGTGGAAATTTGGGATTTTTGGGGGAATTTTTGGGGAAAATTTTGGGAAAATTTGGGAATTTTGCGGGATGAGGGACAAGGGGGGAGGGAGCGGCGGATTGGGGGAAATTTGGGGGAAATTCGGAATTTTCGGGGAAATTTGGGGAGATTTTGGGGGAAATTTGGGGATTTTTGGGGAATTTTTGGGATTTTGAGGGGAAAATTTTGGGAAAATTTGGGAATTTTGCGGGATGAGGGACAAGGGGGGAGGGAGGGGCGGATTGGGGGAAATTTGGGGTGAAAAATTGGGGAAAATGGGAATTTTGGGGGAATTTGGGAATTTTTGGGGGAATTTTGGGGAATTTTTGGGAATTTTGGGGGGTGAGGGACAAGAGGGGGGAGGGAGGGGCGGATTGGGGGGAAATTTGGGGGAAATTCGGAATTTTTGGGAAATTTTGGGATTTTTGGGGGGAAATTTGGGAACTTTTGGGATTTGGGGCAGTTCTGGGCTGAATTTGGGGCAAAATTCGGTTTTGGGGGGGGGGGAAATTTTGGGAAATTCCGAATTTTTTGGGGTCATTTTTGGGGGGCGAATTTTGGAATTTTTGGAGGGAATTTTTTGGGAATTTTGGGATTTTTTTGGGGGGAATTTTTGGGATAAATTTGGAATTTTTGGGGGGGATTTTTGGGGCGTTTTCCTGGGATTTGGGGGGAATATTTTTTTATATTTGGGACAATCTTGGGGTGATTTTTGGGGTGATTTTTGGGGCTGGTTTTGGGATTTTTTGGGGTTATTTTTGGGCTGTTTTCAGGCAGTTTTTGGGGCCGTTTTTCCCCTCCCCAGATGGATCCCCCCCCTCTCCCGGGCCCGTTCCGATTCCGCTCCCGCCCCGAGTTCTGCCCCGAGTGCGGCTCCGTCCTGGCCCGGCCCGGCCCCGGCCCCGCCCGGCCCTGCCCCCGCTGCGGCCTCCGCCTGCTCAGCTCAGGTCTGGGGGGGAAAAATCAAAATTCCACAAAAAACCCCGAGAAAATCCAGAAATCCGGGCAAAATCTGCAAAAATCCCC
>NC_140065.1:196986-224318 GCF_963513975.1 Fringilla coelebs
AAAACCCCCCAAATTCCCCAAAACCTCCCCAAAAATCTCCCCTAATTCCCCCAGGACCACCCCAAATTCCCCAAATCCCCCCCAAATTTCCCCCTAAACCCCCCAGAATTCCTCTGAAATCCCCAAAATTTTCCCCCAACCCCCCAAATTTCTCCTAAATTCTCCCCAGATCTCCTCAGGACCACCCTGAACTCCCCAAATCCCCCCAAAATTCACCAAATTTTCCCCCAAACTTCCAAAATCACCCCCAAAATTTCCTCTAAACCCCCCAAAATTCCCCAAATCCCCCCAAATTTCCCCCCTAAACCCCCAAAATTCCACCTAATCCCCCCAATATCCCCTCAGATTTCCCCCTAAATTCCCCCCAAATCCCCTTAGAACCACCCTGAACTCCCCAAATCCCCCCAAAATTCCCCAAAATCCCCCCAAAATTCCCTCCAAACTCCCAAAATCACCCCCAAAATTTCCTCTAAACCCCCAAATTTCTCTTAAAAACCCAAAAATTTCCCCCAGCCCACCCAGATTTTCCCCAAATTTCCCCTCAAATCCCCTCAGGACCCCCCAAACCCCCCCAAATCCCCCCAAATTTCCCCTAAATTCCCCCCAAATCCCTCAGGACCCCCCCAAACCCCCCCCAAATTTCCCCAAATTTCCCCAAATTTCTCTAAATTCCCCCCAAATCCCCTCAGGACCCCCCAAATTTCCCCCAAATTTCGCCTAAATTCCCCCCAAATCCCCTCAGGACCACCCTGAACTCCCCCAAAATTCCCCAAATTTCCCCAAATTTCCCCCAATCTCACCTGGGCAGGCCGGGGGGGGCTCCTGGTGCCAGGGGGGGTCGGGGGGGCTGGCGCCGCCCCCCCCATCCAAGGCACAGCCGAACTGTGGGGGAGGGGCGAGGTTTGGGACCCCCGAATGGGCGTGGTCACCTCAAACCACGCCCACAAATGGGCGGGGTTTAAAGAAAACAGGCGGGGCTTACCATGGGGTCGGGGTCCAGGGAGGGGAAAAGGTGGGGCGGGGTCCCAGGCCGTCGTCAAGGGCAACTGTAGATGGCGTCATCTGCATAAAAAGGGGCGTGGTCCAGCACAGAAAACCACGCCTACGCCACCGAAGCCACGCCCATTTTAGGAAATTAATATGCTAAAGAGCCACGCCTCTTCCTCCACGCCATGTCCCATTAAACCCCACCCACAAAACCACGCCCACACAAGCCACGCCTAAATTAATTTGATTATGAAAACCACGCCCCCTGTATAAACCCCGCCCCCTTTCCCCACACGAAACCTCCCGCCCTCCCCGCTCCGCCTGCCCCTCCCCGCCCTCCCCCGCCGCCCAGAGCCCTCCCCAGGCGCGGGTCTCACCCCAATCCTCGGCCCCCAGCAAATTATCGGCTCGGAAGCGCCCCGGGTCCAGCTGCACCAGCAGCTCCGGCGCCAGCGCCGCCGCCGCCATCTTCCCCCCCCTCACGCCGCTTAGCCACGCCCCTGCTGGCCGTCAGCCAATCAGAGCTCGCCGAGCCTCTCCCTCCGACCAATAGCAGCGCGGAGAATTCCCGCCCGCCCTCTCGGCGCATGCGCGGTGCGGCGCTTCCGGGTTCCCTCACGGTTCCCTCAGGGTTTTAAAGGGGAAGCGGCGGCGGGGGCCCAGCTCGGGGCGGCGGCTCCGGCCCCGAATTGCGGTCACGGAGCGGAGAACCGGGAGCTCCGAGCCGGTAGGAGGACGCTCCCGGGCCCGCTGGGGTGGGAAAGGCCGAGCGGGGTTTCCATGGCAACCGCGCGGCGGCGCGGCGGGGCCTAGCGGGGGAGAGAGCGGAAGTGACGTCACGGCAAGGGGAGGGCGGGGAAGTTCGGCTTCAGCGCCCTCGGGGGAATCGCGGTCAGGCCACGCCCACTGAGGGATGACCACGCCCCTTTGGTGAAGCCACGCCCTTTATTTTCTAGGAGGATCGTGATTGGTTGAGACGAGATGGAAGGAGCGGCTTCGGCCAATGAGGGAGCGGCGCTTCCTGGGGGAGCCAATGGGAGCAAAGAGGCTGAGGAGGTGGTGGCCAATCAGCAGCAAGATGAAGGATCAGCAGCGGCCAATGAAGATGCTCAGCAGGAGGGATCGGCCAATAAGAGAAAGGGGATCTGCGACTCAGCCAATCAGGACGCAGAGACGCGGGAGGTAACCAATGACAGCAAGGAGACACAGTCAGCCAATCAGGACACACCAGGCAAAGCCTCGACCAATGAGGACACAGCACACAACGTCCTGACCAATGAGAATGCAGGACACAAAGCTCCAACCAATGAGGACAGAGGACGCAAATATCCAGCCAATCAGGACATATCAACACCATCCACCAATCAGGACACAGTGCCACAAAACCCGACCAATCAGAAAGCAGCACCCAATGAGCTCCAAGCCCCGCCCCTCCCAGATCCCACCAATGACCTCACACCTCTGGCGGCCGCAGCCAATCAGGCACAAGACCCCTGGGATTGGTCGCTGGAGGAGGCGTGGCTTAGAGCTCCGGACGAGGAGGGGCTGGCGGCGTGGGGGGCGGAGCTTGAAGGCTGGGAGGCGGAGCCTGATGACGATGAGGAGGAGCTTGAGGACTGGGAGGTGGAGCTTGAACACTGTGGGGTGGAGCTGATGGGCCAGGAGGCGGGGCTTAAATCCCAGAGGGAGGAGCTTAAAGAGCAGGGGGTGGAGCTTGAAACCTCTAAAGGTCAGGGGGTGGGGCTTAAAGTCCAGGGGGTGGAGCTTGAGAGCTCTTATGGCCAAGGGGTTGGGCTTATATCAGAGGAGGTGGGGCTTAAAGCCCAGGGGGTGGAGCTTGGGAGCTCTTATGGTCAAGGGGTTGGGCTTATATCTGAGGAGGTGGGGCTTAAAGGCCAGGGGGTGGAGCTTGAACACTATGGGGTGGATCCTAATGGTGAGAGGGTGGAGCCTAAACCCCAGAGGGCGGGACTAAAAGGCCAGAGGGTGGAGCTTGACCACTGTGGGGTGGATCCTAATGGTGAGAGGGTGGAGCCAGCCCCTCCGGAGCCCTCCCATTGGTGGTCCAGCCCGGACGGGGCGTGGTCCAAGCTGATCGTCCGGCGCGGTCGCGGCCTATCCCGTCCCGGCCCGGGCTCTCTGTGCCGCGTCCGTCTGTCCGTCCGTCCCTCTCCCTGCTGCCCCTGGCCCCCTCCGGCCGCGGCGTCCGGCTGCGGCCGCTGGCAGAGCGTCCGGCTGGGCGCGGCCGAGGGCCGCTGGTCATCGCTGCTGGACGCCGCGCTGGAGACGATGACCGCCGGCGAGCTGGCCTGGCTGCGGCCGCGCCGAGCGGTCAGCGCCGCGCTGAGCGTCCAGCTCGGCCGATTCACCCCCTGTCCGTCCTTCTGGAGCGTCCCTCCGTCCGTCCGCTGGCGGGCGGTCAGCTCCGGCCACGCTCGGGCCGTCCGTTTGCTGTCCGTGGGGATGGTCAGCGCGGCCGGCCGCGCCTTCCGCCGCTCGCTCCGCGCCGCCGCCGCCGCCGCCGGGCCGGCTCCGCTCTCCGCGCCGCTGGCCGAGCTGAAGGCGGAGCTCCACGCCGGGCTGGCGGCCGCGCAGCTCCGCCTCGGCCACCCCGCCGCCGCCGCCGCCAACGCGGGCAAGGCGCTGGAGCTGCGGCCGGCTCACCTGGGCGCCAGGTACGCGCGGGGCGTGGCCAGCGCCGCCGTCATGGACCTGGAGCTGGCGCGGCAGGACCTGCTGGCCGTGCTGAGGGCGCGGCCCGGCCACGCCGGAGCTGCCCGGGAGCTGGCACGGGTCAGGGATAAGGTCAAGGAGAGGGACACGCAGCTGGCAACCCGCCTCGGCAAGATGTTTGCGTAATTAGCGCTAATTAGCATAAATTAATGGGAATTATTGTTACTTATGGTGTGTTTATGGGGGAATTAGGGGTTAATCAAGGTCCCTCGGAGCTGGCACGGGTCAGGGATAAGGTCAAGGAGAGGGACACGCAGCTGGCCACGCGCCTCGGCAAGATGTTTGCGTAATTAGCGCTAATTAGCATAAATTTGGGGTCATTAGAGGGAATTACTGCTCATTACGGGGTATTTATGGGGGAATTAGGGGTTAATCAAGGCCCACTGGAGTTGGCAAGGGTCAGGGATAAGGTCAAGGAGAGGGACACGCAGCTGGCAACGCGCCTCGGCAAGATGTTTGCGTAATTAGCGCTAATTAGGGGTCATTAGAGGGAATTGCTGCTCATTACGGGGTCTGTATAAGGAAATTCGGGGGAATTTTGGGGTTTTTAGCCCTAATTAGCACTAATTAGTGTGTAATTAGCACTAATTAGTGCGTAATTAGCACTTATTAGGGGTTATTAGGTGTTAATTAGACTAATTAGGCGCTAATTAGTGTTAATTTGGATGTAATTTGGGGGTAACTATGGAGTATTTAAGGTCAAGGGCGCGGCAAAGGAGAGGGAGGCACATCCGGCAATGCAGCTGGGGAACATGTTCACTTAATTAGCGCTAATTAGTGGGTAATTAGCACTAATTACTGCGTAATTAGCGCTTATTAGGAGTTATTAGGTGTTAATTGGCACTAATTTGGGTTAATTCGGGGTTATTGCTGCTCGTTATGGGGTATTTATGGGGGAATTCAGGGCTAATTAGGGGCTAATCAAGGCCCCCCGGAGCTGGCACGGGTCAGGGATAAGGTCAAGGAGAGGGACACGCAGCTGGCAACGCGCCTCGGCAAGATGTTTGCGTAATTAGCGCTAATTAGCACAAATTTGGGGTCATTAGAAGGAATTACTGCTCATTACGGCGTCTCTTTGGGGGAATTCAGCAAAATTTGGGGATATTTAGCCCTAATTAGAGCGTAATTAGCACTAATTAGTGTGCAATTAGCACTAATTAGTGCGTAATTAGCACTTATTAGGAGTTATTAGGTGTTAATTAGCACTAATTAGGGATTAATTACTGTTAGTTTGGCGGTAACGATGGAGTATTTTGGGTCAAGGGCACGGCAAAGGAGAGGGATGCGCATCCGGCAATGCAGCTGGGGAACATGTTCACTTAATTAGTGCTAATTAGTGGGTAATGAACACTAATTAATGTGTAATTAGCACTTATTAGGAGATATTAGGTGTTAATTAGCACTAATTAGGCGTTAATTCAGGGTTATTGCAGCTCATTATGGGGTATTTATGGGGGAATTGGGGGCTAATTAGGGGCTAATCAAGGCCCCTCCGGAGCTGGCACGGGTCAGGGATAAGGTCAAGGAGAGGGACACGCAGCTGGCAACGCGGCTCGGCAAGATGTTTGCGTAATTAGCGCTAATTAGTGCAAATTGGGGGTCATTAGGGGGAATTACTGCTCATTATGGGGTCTGTTTGGGGGAATTCAGCGAAATTTGGGGTTATTTAGCCCTAATTAGAGCGTAATTAGCACTAATTAGTGCATAATTAGCACTTATTAGGAGTTATTAGGTGTTAATTAGCACTAATTAGGCGCTAATTAGTGTTATTTTGGGGGTAAGTCTGTGGTACTTAGGGTCAGGGGCATAGCCAGGGAGAGGGATGCGCATCCGGCAACGCAGCTGGGGAACATGTTCACTCAATTAGCGCTAATTAGTGGGTAATTAGCACTAATTAATGTGTAATTAGCACTTATGAGGAGTTATTAGGTGTTAATTAGCACTAATTAGGCGTTAATTAGTGTTAATTATGGAGTATTTGGTGTCGGGGCGTGGCCAGGGAGAGGGATGCGCATCCGGCAATGCAGCTGGGGAACATGTTCACTTAATTAGCACTGATTAGAGGGTAATTAGAGGGGTAATTAGGGAGTAATTAGAGGGTAATTTGGTGGTAATTTGGGGGGTAATTAGGGAACAATTAGGGAGTCATTTGGGATTAATTTTGGGGTAATTTGAGTCAATTCTGGAGTAATTTGGGGGGAATTCGGGGGTAATTAGGGGATAATTAGTGAGGTGGAGTAATTAATATTGCTGGATGGATGGTTTTGGGCAGTGGCAGTTAATGAGCTGCTAATTGTGTTGATATATAATTAAACTGTGTTACTTATGATAATTGTAGGTTTGTTGAGGGTCTGTGGTTGTGCTAATTAATGACATCATTAAGGGGGATTAATTAGTGTGCTAATGAGGGTGGGTTGGGAAGGCGTCTGTTTTTCGGTGTGTTAATTATGCTAAATAGCATAGCTAGTTAATGCTAATTTATGCTAATTAACCCCTAATCCATGTGTGAAGCCCCACCCCCAATGAATAAACCCCCTCATTAACAACAAATCATTAATTAGTCGGGTGTGCAGGGTGTTGCCATGGAGACCATTAACCCTTCCCACCCCGTTAACCCCGCCCCCCTCATTAACATAAGCACGGCCCCTCCCCCCATATCAATCTAGAGCTTTATTAAACCACCAAAGGGGGCGGGGCACAGCGCGAGAGGGGGCGTGGCTCGGCATGCAAATGAGGCGCGGCCGCAAAGCATCCTGGGAGAGACGGGAGGGGGCGGGGATTGCCGGCCGTCGCCATGGCGACCGCGCGCGGAGTACTATGGGATGGAGAGGGGGCTGCGTTTCCAGGCCCCGTTTCCATGGCAACGCCCCCGGCAACGCTTTCCCTGCCCCGTTGCCATGGCAACGACGGCGGCGTCATTCCCCCTCCCCCCCACCCTTATTATGGGATGCCGTAGCAACGGGATTCCCCCCCCGGTTGCCATGGAAACGCTCCGGACGCCATCGCTGCCCCGTTGCCATGGCAACGCTGACGCTCCTTCGATCCCTGGCGTCATCAGCCCTTATTATGGGATGCCAGAGACGGATTTCGTCCCCCCCGTTGCCATGGCAACACCCCCAAAAAAGAGGCTTTCTGCCCCGTTACCATGGCAACGTTTTGGGGGGATGTCCACGGTTGCCACGGCAACGGAGACGCTCCTGGCGTCCTCCCCCCCCTTATTATGGGATGCCGGCAATGCGGTTTGGGCCCCGTTGCCATGGCAACGCTCTCTATTTTGGGCTTCCCCCATCCCCCCCAAACCCCCTGTTGCCATGGCAACGGCGACGCTCCTCCGGTCCCCCCCCCCCCCCAAAACCATCACCGCGTCCCCGGGGCTTATTATGGGATGGCGAAGCCCCTCCCCGGTGGATTTTGGGGGGATTTGGGGGGATTTTTAAAAGTTTTTTTGGGGATATTTTTTTTTCTTTTTTTTTTTTGTTTTGTGGGGGATTTTTTGGAACTTTTAAAGGATTTTTTGAGAGTTTTCAGGGGATTTTGGGGGGAATATTTTGGAGGTTTTTATTTTTATTTTGGGGGATTTTTTTTTTAATTTTAGGTGAATTTTTTTAATTTTTTTTTTTCGTAAGAATGATTTTTTAAGAAAACTTTTGGAGATTTTTTGGGTGGGATTTCTTTTGTGTGGATATTTTTCTGATTTTTCGGGTAATTTGTGGAAATTTAGGGGGGGATTTTTTTTCTTTTTTTTTGCTTTTTTGGGGGCGGTTTTTTTTTCCCGAGGGCTTTTTTTTTTCCGGGCGGTTTTTTTTTTTTGGGGGGGGTCTCAGGGGTCCCAGTCGTTGTCCTGGTGCTGGGCAGCGATGATGATGACCACGGTGAGGATGGTGCAGAGCACGATGGCGGCGATGCCCACGGCCAGGCTGATGAAGGAGAAGTTCCGCGCCTCCCGCGACGCGATCTCGGCCGACACGATGTCCCCCCGCGCCACCGCCGTGCGCACCTCGCCGCGGTAATTAGCGCGGTAATTAGCGCCTTAATTAGCTCGTTCATTACCGGCACCGCCGCAAAGGCCGGAATGCCGGCGGAAGCGCCTCAAAATCCCACCCAGAATCACCCAAATTCCACCCGAAATCACTCGAATCCCGCCCAAAATCACCCGAATTCCACCCAAATCCCGCCTAAAATCACCCAAAATCACCCGAATCCCACCCAAAATCACCCGAATCCCGCCCAAAATCACCCAAATCTCTCCAAAATCCCACCCAAAATCACCCAAATTCCACACAAAATCACCCGAATGCCGCCCAAAATCACCCAAAACCTCCCAAATCCCACCTAAAATCACCCAAATCCCGCCCAAAATTACCCAAATCCCGCCTAAAATCACCCAAATCCCGCCGGAATCGCCTCAAAATCCCACCCAAAATCACCCAAATCCCGCCCAAAATCACCCAAATCCCACCCAAATCCCACCCAAATTCCACCCAAAACCTCCCAAATCCCACCCCAAATCCCCCGAATCCCGCTGGATTCCCCTCAAAATCCTACCCAAAATCACTTGAATCCCATATAAAATCACCCAAATCCCACCCAAAATCACCCGAATCCCACCCAAGATCCCCCAAATTCCCCCCAGACGCCCCCAGACCCCCCCAAATCCCCTCTCAAATCTCCCCAAATCCCTCATAAATACCTCCAGATCCCCCCAAATCCCCCACAGAGACCCCCAAAATCCCCCCAAATCCCTCCCAGACCCCCCCAGTCCCCCCATAAATCTCCCCCAAATCCCCTCAAACGCCACCAAGTCCCCCCCAGACCCCCTCAAATCCCCCCAAATCCCCCCCAGCTTCCCATAAATCTCCCCCAAGCTCCCCCAAATCCTCCCAAATCCCCTCAACCCCCCCCAAATCCCCCCCCAGACCCCCATAAATCCCCCCAGACCCCCTCAAACCCTCCCAAACACCCCCAAATCCCCCCCAAATCCCCCCCAAATCCTTCCAGGACCCCCCCAAATCCCCTCAAACCCCCCCAAACCCCCCCAAATCCCCCCCAGACCCCCCCAAATCCCCCCCAAATCCTTCCAGGACCCCCCCAAATCCCCTCAAACCCCCCCAAACCCCCCCAAATCCCCCCCAGACCCCCCCAAATCCCCCCCAAATCCTTCCAGGACTACCCCAAACCCCCCTCAAATCCCCCCAACCTCCTCCCAAACCCCCCCAAAGTCCCCCCCAGCCCCCATAAATCCCCCCCAGACCCCCTCAAACCCTCCCAGACCCCCCCAAACCCCCCCAAAATCCCCCCCAAATCCCCTCCAGCCCCTCACCTGCACGGCCTTGACGATGGCCACCACGCCCGTGGGCCAGAAGCAGCAGAGCGTGGTCAGCACGGCGATGGGCAGGTAATCGTGGGGGGGCGACCCCCGGTGCCCCTCGGGCACCCCCAGACCCAGGGGGGGCCCCAGGGGAGCCCCCCCACCTCCGGCCCCACCCACCGGGCCGGGCAAAGGGCCGGGGCCGGGCGGGGCGGAGCCAAAATTCTGCTGGGGGGGGAGGGGGGGATTAGAGAAGGACACGCCCCCCATCCCCCATCCCCCTCCCCCACCCCCTCCCCATCCCCCTGCCCATCCCCCACCCCCTCCCCAAAATTCACTTCCGGGAATTTAGCCCAAAATGGGGTCAGGTGGAGGTTAAGCCACGCCCCCTTTTTAATTTAGGACACGCCCCGTTTAAGGCAGGCCGGGTTTGAGTACAAGGCCACGCCCCCTTCTTTAACGGCGCCCAATCAGGATTCAGGCACATGTACAATGGCCACGCCCTTGAAATGGGATTGGTTAGCCACGCCCTCATTTGACAACGCCTCTTTTAAACCACGCCCCCTTAAATACCGCTTTAACCACATGACCTCTCTAGCCACGCCCCTTCAAACCAGGCTATTCTTAAACCACGCCCCTCTAGCCACACCCCTTCTTACCACACCCCTCTTTAACCACACCCCAATTCAACCACACCTTCATTATAATAATTTAACCACACCCCTTTAACTATGCCCTTTTTGGCCACACCCCCTTAAACCACGCCTCAATTAACCCCACCCATATTTAACCACGCCCCTTTACATGCCCTATTTAAATAACCACGCCCTTTCAAACTCCACCTCCTTTAACCACACCCATTTAGCCACACCCCTTCAAACCACACCCCTTTAACCACACCCTCTTTAACCACACCCCATTTAACCACACCCCTTCAAACCACACCCTCTTTAACCACACCCCCTTTAACCACTCCCCCATTTAACCACACCCAATTTGAACCACACCCTCTTTAACCCCGCCTATTTTTGGGCCACACCACTTTAACCACACCCACCTTTAACCACGCCCCCTCCCAACACCTTTCTTTAAAACCACGCCCCCTCTTTAACTCCACCCACCATCACCAACCACATCTCCTCTTTAACCACGCCCCCGTTTAATTATGCATCTTTAACCACACCCCATTTAGCCACGCCCCCTTTAACAACACACCCTTTTAAACCACACCCCCTATTTAATTATGCTCAATCTAACCACGCCTTCACTCTAACCACGCCCCTATTCTGACCACGCCCTTTCACCCCCGGCTCCCCCGGCCCTGCCCAGCTCCAGCCCCGCCCCCCTCGGCCCCGCCCCGTTAGGCCCCGCCCCCTCACCTGTCCCACGGGGTAGACGGGCAGGTAGGCGGCGCAGGGCTGCAGCTGCAGCGCGAACGGGGGCGGGGGAGGGGCGGCGAACCCCACGGGGGGTGGGGGAGGGGCCGAGCTGGGGGAGGGGCCCGGCCCCGCCCCGTAGGGTTGGGGGGGAGGGGCGTGGTGGGGGTGGGGAGGGGGCCTGGGCAGCGTGGCCGCGTGCGCCGCCCCTCCCCCCGCCCCCAAAGCCCCGCCCCCCGCCAGCCCCCGCGGCAGCGTGGCCGCCCCCAAAGCCCCGCCCCCCACCCCTCCCCCCATGGCTCCTCCCCCTCCCCCGGCTCCTCCCCATCCGAACGGCCCCGCCCCCCCCCTGGGTAAGGTGGCGGCCCCCGGGAAACCCCGGGGCAAGGTGGAGGCCCCGCCCCCACCCAGCAGGGGGCCGGGGGGAGGGGCCGGGGGGCCGTAGGGGGGAGGGGAGGCGTGGGGAGCCCCGTCCGGCCCTCCTGGGGTGGGGAAGGGGTGAGGGGTGGGGGTGGGGGAGGGGAGAGAGGGGGAAAAAAAAAAGAAGGGGGGGAGGGGTCAGCACCGCGACCCCCACCCCAAAAATCCCCATCCCCCACCCCAAAAATCCCCATCCCCCACCCCAAAAAATCCCCATCCCCCACCCTAAAATTTCCCATCCCCCAAAATTCCATCCTCATCCCCCCCCCCCCCAAATTTCCCACCCCTCCCCCACCCCCTCCATCCACGTTTTTGGGTCGCCCCGCCCCCCCTCCCCTCATTAATTCAGGTTATTTTTAGCGTCGCTGGGGGAGGGGTCACGCGCAGCTCCCCCCCATCCCCCACATCCCGACCCCCCCCCCCCCCCAAAATTTTGGGGACCCCCGGATCCCCCCCCCCGTTCCCCTCCCCCCCCCCGCTCCGTACCGGGTTTTTCGGCCGCCATGGCCGGGCCGAACCGGGACCGGCGCCCCCAAAACCCGGCCTGGATCCGCTGGAGCGGGGCCGGATCGAGCCCAAATCCCGGCCCGGATTGCACGGATCGGGGATGGAGTCAACCCCCAAAACCCGGCCCGGATCGGATCAGGATTGAACCCCAAATCCTGGCCTGGATTCCCAAAACCCGGCCTGGATCAGATCAGGATCACCCCCAAATCCTGGCCTGGATTCCACGGATCAGGGATGGAATCAATTCCCAAAACCCGGCCCGGATCGGATCAGGACTGAACCACAAATCCTGGCCTGGATTCCCTGGATCGGATCAGGATTCAATCCCAAATCCTGGCCTGGATTCCCAAAATCCAACCTGGATTGGATCAGGATCAGCCCCAAATCCTGGCCTGGATTCCCTGGATCGGAGCAGGATCAGCCCCAAATCCTGGCCTGGATTCCACGGATCAGGGATGGAATCAATTCCCAAAACCTGGCCTGGATCGGATCAGGATCACCCCCAAATCCTGGCCTGGATTCCCTGGATTGGATCAGGATCAGCCCCAAATCCCGGCCTGGATTCCACGGATCAGGGATGGAATCAATTCCCAAAACCCGGCCTGGATCGGGTCAGGACTGAACCCCAAATCCTGGCCTGGATTCCCTGGATTGGATCAGGATTGAGCTGCAAATCTCGGCCCAGATTGGATAAGGACCACCCCCAAATCGTGGCCTGGATTCCCTGGATTGAATCAGGATTGAACCCCAAATTCTGGCCTGGATTCCACGGATTGGGAATGGAAGCAATCCCCAAAACCCGGCCTGGATCAGATCAGGATCAAGTCCAAAACCTGGCCTGGATCCTACAAAACCTGGCCTGGAGCTGGCAAAACCCGGCCTGGATTCACTGGATTGGAGCTGGAATCAACTCCTAAACCCTAGCCTGGATCAGATCAGGATCAAACCAAAAACCCGGCCTGGATCCCACTGGATCAGGGCTGGAATCAAGCCCCAAATCCTGGCCTGGATTCCATGGATTGGATCACATTGAGCCCCAAAACCCAGCCTGGATCCCACAAAACCTGGCCTGGATTGGATCAGGATCAACCCCCAAAACCCCGCCTGGACTGGATCAGGATCGAGCCCCAAAACCTGGCCTGGATCCCACAAATCCTGGCCTGGATTCCAGCGGATTGGGGCCAGATCAAGCCCCAAAACCCGGCCTGGATCAGATCAGGATCGAGCCCCAAAACTTGGCCTGGATCCCGCAAATCCTGGCCTGGATTCCCTGGACTGGGGCCAGATCAACCCCCAAATCCCGGTTTGGACCGGATCAGGATCCACTCTGAAAACCCGGCCTGGATCCCTCAAAACCCGGCCTGGATCGGATCAGGATCGAGCCCCAAAACCCGGCCTGGACCGGATCAGGATTGAGCCCCAAAACCTGGCCTGGATCCCACAAATCCTGGCCTGGATTCCAGCGGATTGGGGCCAGATCAAGCCCCAAAACCCGGCCTGGATCCCACAAATCCTGGCCTGGATTCCCTGGATTGGGAATGGACTCAATCCCCAAAACCCGGCCTGGACCGGATCCGGATCCACTCTGAAAACCCGGCCTGGATCCCGCCGGATTGGAGCTGGAATCAACCCCCAAATCCCGGCCCCAATTCCTCAAATTCTGACCCAAAATTCCCAGACCCCCCCCAAATTCCGATCCCAAAATCCCGGCCTGGATTTCCCAAATCCCCCCCGAACCCCAAAACTCCACCAGGAAACCAAAACTTTTTATTTCCGCCCCAAACCCGGCGCTTTTCACCCCAAATTTAAACCTCGGTGGGTGGGGGGAGGGGTGCACAATTTTTGGGGGGCGTGTCCCGCCAGGTGTGGGCGTGTCTCAGCCGAGGCTCCGCCCCCTGAGCAGCTCCCCCAGGCGGTCGAAGACCCCTCGGATGGCCCCGCCCAGGTGAGCGGCCTGGGTGTGGCTGCAGCAGGTGAAGGCGGTGACGGTGACGCGAAGCCCCGCCCCCGACGTGGGGGAGGGGCCGTGAGGGGGCGGGGCCACGTGCCCCACCCCCACCCCGTAGCCGTCGGGGACCAGGGGACCTCGGAGCAGCCAGGAGCCCTCGCGGGAGCGCACCTGGGCAGGTGAGGGGGGGGTGAGGGGATTTAGGGGGGGTTTGGGGGGAATTTGGGGGATTTGAGGGATTTGAGGGGATTTAGGGTGATTTTAGGGGATTTTGGGGGATTGGGGCCATTTTGCGGGATTTTTGGGGGAATTTATTTGGATGTTTGGAGGATTTGGAGGGGATTTGGGGGGGGTTTGGGGCCATTTTGGGGGATTTGAGGGATTTGAGAGGATTTTGGGGGATTTTAGGGGATTTGGGGCCATTTTGGGGGATTTTTGGGGGGAATTTGGGGGAATTTGGGGATTTTGGGGGATTTATTTGGATGTTTGGGGGATTTCGGAGGGATTTTTGGGGATTTTGGGGATTTTGGGGATGGGGTTGGGCATCTTTGGGGGCAATTTTGGGGTTCCCCAAGTGGATTTTGGGTCCCCCGGGTGGATTTTGGGTCCCCCAGGTGAATTTTGGGCTCCCCCAGGTGAATTTTGGCTCCCCCAGGTGAATTTGGGTCCCTTCAGGTGATTTTTGGGGTTCCCCAGGTAAATTTTGGGTCCCCACAGGTCATTTTGGCTCCCCCAGGTGATTTTGGGTTCCCCAAGGTGAATTTTAGGCTCCCCCAGGTGATTTGGGGCTCCCCCAGGTGATTTTGGGGCTCCCCAGGTGAATTTTGGGTTCCCCAAGGTGAGTTTTGGGGTCCCCCAGGTGATTTGGGCTCCCCCAGGTGATTTTGGGGTTACCTGCAGGGTGCAGAGCCGGAAGTGCGTGGCCTGGGCGTAGGCGGGGTCCAGGAAGATTTCGGGGAGGGGCTCCCCGGCCGCCAGCGCCGCCTGGCGCAGCCCCTGCAGGTGTCGCTCCGCCCCTTGGCCCGAGAGCACCTGGGCAGGTGAGGGGTTACCTGTATGGCCACGCCCACTCGCCTGGGCACACCCAGAGCCACGCCCACTAGCATGGACACTGCCCTAAACCCCGCCCCTGCAGGCTTTGCTCCGCCCCTTGGCCCGAGAGCACCTGGGCAGGTGAGGAGTTACCTGTATGGCCACGCCCACTCACCTGGGCACACCTAGAGCCACGCCCACTGCCTCACCCGCTCACCTGGACACACCTGGGCACACCCAGTGCCACGCCCACACACCTGGACACACCCAGTGGCACACCCAGAGCCACACCCACACACCTGGACACACCTGGACACACCTGGACACACCCAGTGGCACACCCAGAGCCCCGCCCACACATCTGGACACACCTGGGCACACCCAGAGCCACACCCACACACCTGGACACACCTGGGCACACCTGTATGGCCACACCCACACACCTGGACACACCTGGGCACACCCAGAGCCACACCCACACACCTGGACACACCTGGGCACACCCAGAGCCACGCCCACACACCTGGACACACCCAGTGGCACATCCAGAGCCACGCCCACACACCTGGATGCACCTGGACACACCTGGACACACACCTGGGCACACCCAGTGCCCCGCCCACACATCTGGACACACCTGGACACACACCTGGGCACACCCAGAGCCACACCCACACACCTGGACACACCCAGAGCCACACCCACACACCTGGACACACCTGGGCACACCCAGAGCCACGCCCACCCTCACCTGTGCCCACCTGTCCCGCTCACCTCCTGCGTGCGGCTCTCCTGCGCCTCCACGGCCTCGCGCAGCAGCGCCAGCAGCTCCTCGGGCTGGGGACACACCTGGGTCACACCTGGGCACACCTGGGTGGGGCCACACCCTCACCTGGGCACACCTGGGCACGCCCTGGGCAAATCTGAGCACACCTGGGCACACCTGAGCACACCCTGGGCACACCTGGGTGGAGCCACGCCCTCACCTGGGCACACCTGGGTACACCTGGGTGGGGCCACGCCCTCACCTGGGCACACCTGGGCACACCTTGGTAGGGCCACGCCCACACCTGGGCACACCTGAGTACACCCTGGGCACACCTGGGCCCACCCTGGGCACACCTGGATCACACCTGGGCACACCTGGGCGTGGCTATACCTGCACCTGTGCACACCTGCGCCCACCTGGGCACACCCAAGCCCCACCCTCACCTGTTCCCCCCCCCGTGCCCCTCACCTGGGCACACCTGGATACACCTGAGCACACCCTGGGCACACCTGGGCACACCTGGGCATGGCTATGCCTGCATCTGTGCACACCTGGGCACACCTGGGAGGGGCCACACCCTCCCCTGTGCACACCTGTGCCCATCCAAGCCCCGCCCCCTCCTCCACGCCCACCTGTGCCCTCACCTGCGCCTCGGGGTCGTCGAGGGCGTGTGCCAGCGCCAGGCAGGGCGGCCCAGGTGGGCGCAGCAGGTCGGTGCAGCCAGGTAGGACCCGGCGCAGCGACAGCGGCTCGCAGGTGGCGCACAGGGAGCCGTGGGCCCTGCGGGACAGGTGAGCGCACCTGGGCACAGGTGTGGAGCTGGGCACGGCCTCACCTAGGCTCAGGTGTGTCCCTTGCACACCTGGACAGCCTCACCTGGGCCCGGGTGTGTCCCTAGCACACCTGGACAGCCTCACCTGGACGGACAGGTGAGCGCACCTGGGCTCAGGTGTGGAGCTGGGCACGGCCTCACCTGGGCTCAGGTGTGTGCCCTGCACACCTGGAGAGCCTCACCTGGACGGACAGGTGAGCTCATCTGGGCTCAGGTGTGTGCCCTGCACACCTGAACAGGCTCACCTGGATGGACAGGTGAGCGCACCTGGGCTCAGGTGTGGAGCTGGGCACGGCCTCACCTGGGCCCGGGTGTGTCCATTGTACCTGGACAGGCTCACCTGGGCTCAGGTGTGTCCCTCACACACCTGTACAGGCTCACCTGGGCTCAGGTGTGTCCCTCGCACACCTGGAGAGGCTCACCTGGGCTCAGGTGTGTCCCTCACACACCTGGACAGGCTCACCTGGGCTCAGGTGTGTCCCTCGCACACCTGGACAGGCTCACCTGAGCTCAGGTGTGTGCCCTGTACCTGTAGTGACTCATTGAGGGTCACAGGTGAGCACACCTGAGCACAGGTGAGTCCTGCACGGCCCAGGTGAGTCCCAACCCCCTCCCCTCCCCCAGGTGACTCCCCCTCCCCCAGGTGTGGCCCCGCCCCCTCACCTGTAGAACGCACAGGTGAGCTCACCTGAGCACAGGTGAGTCCTGTACGGCCCAGGTGAGTCCCCAGCCCCTCCCCCAGGTGAGTCTGCCACCCCCTCCCAGGTGTGACCCCGCCCCCTCACCTGTCCCATCCCCCCCCCAGGTGCAGCCCCGCCCCCTCACCTGTAAACGCACAGGTGAGCTCACCTGAGCACAGGTGAGTCCTGCACAGCCCAGGTGAGCTCCCCACCCCCTCCCACAGGTGTGGCCCCTCCCCCCAGGCGTGGCCCCTCCCCCCAGGCGTAGCCCCGCCCCCTCACCTGTAGAACGCCACCTGCAGCCCCACCTGCACCACGGCCTCGGCGCGCGGCCCCGCCCCCTCCCCGAATCCCTCGTGGCTGAAGCAATGAACATCCACGTCCGCCGCCAGGCTGGGGGAGGGGGCGTGGTCACTCCCGGCCACGCCCCCACCCCTCCGGCCCCTCCCCCGGCCCCGCCCCCCTCACCTGTCCAGGTGTCTCTTGGCCCTCTCCAGCTCAGGTGCGATCTCGGGGCCGACGCTGAAGCGGAGCCGCTGCGGGGGGGGGAGGGGCGAGGGCGGGGCCGTGGGGGAGGGGGCGGGGCCTAAGCGGCGGCTGTTTTGGCGGGAAAAGGAGCGCACCTGTGGTATTCGGTAAGGGGATGGGGGTGTGGCCTGCCTAGCCACGCCCACCCCGCCTCACCTGTGCTCCAGGGCGTGGTCGAGCAGCTCGGCCACCACGGCGCCGTCGATGACGGCCGGGTCCCAGAGCGCGCCGCAGGTGCCGTCCTGGCCAATCACCAGCTGGGGAGCGCACCTGGGCAGGTGAGCGTGGCCTGGCCACGCCCACTGAACCCAAAATACCCATAAACCAACAAAAAACCCCCCAAAAACACCCAAAACTTTGGAAAATGGGGAAATTCTGGATGGTTCTAGAAGGTTCCGGGTGAGAGCCACGCCCTGAAACACCTGGACTCACCTGGGCAGGTGAGGGCGGCTGGCCACGCCCACTGAACCCAAAATACCCGAAAAAGAACAAAAAACCCGAAAAAAAAACCAAAAACTTTGGAAAACGGGGAAATTCTGGATGGTTCTAGAAGGTTCCGGGTGAGAGCCACGCCCTGAATCGCCTGGACTCACCTGGGCAGGTGAGGGCGGCTGGCCACGCCCACTGAACCCAAAATACCCCAAACCCAAACAAAAACCCCAAAAAAACCCCAAAAACTTTGAAAAACGGGGAATTTCTGGAAGGTTCTGGAAGGTTCCGGGTGAGAGCCACGCCCTGAATCGCCTGGAGTCACCTGGGCAGGTGAGCGCGGCCTGGCCACGCCCACTGAACCCAAAATACCCCAAAAAGAACAAAAAACCCCAAAAAAACCCCAAAAACTTTGGAAAACGGGGAAATTCTGGCTGGTTCTGGAAGGTTCTGGGTGAGAGCCACGCCCTGAATCGCCTGGACTCACCTGGGCAGGTGAGGGCGGCCTGGCCACGCCCACTGCGCCCCAAAATACCCGAAAAACCAAAAAAAATCAAAAAAACCCCAAAAACTTTGGAAAACGGGGAAATTCTGGATGGTTCTGGAAGGTTCCGGGTGAGAGCCACGCCCTGAATCGCCCGGACTCACCTGGGCAGGTGAGGGCAGCTGGCCACGCCCCTTTCCCCCAAAAATCCCACCCCAAATTTTGATTTAAACCCAAAAAAAGGCAAAATCCCGCCCCCACAGGTATAACCCCGCCCCCAGCCGAAGCCCCGCCCACCTGCAGGGTCTTGTCCCACCAGCGATTGGCGCTGTTGGCGTTGGCCCCGCCCCCGTGCAGCACCTGGGCGGCCACGCCCTCGGGGCCACGCCCACCGGGCGGGGCCAGCACAGGTGAGTCCAGGCTCAGCACCAGGAGGCTCCTCTGGATCCGCCCCAGGGAGGCGCGGCTTAACCGGTCTGGGGGGGTGTGGCTTGGGTTGGACACGCCCACTCGGCTCAGGTGAGCTCACCTGGGCCAGGTGTGGACACGCCCACCCCCAAATTTGGTGATTTTCTACCCAAAAATAGCCCGGAAATGGAAGCCACGCCCCCCCCGGGATTTCCCGCCAAAAATCCCGCCAAAAAAAGAGGCCACGCCCACTCAGGGCCACGCCCATAATGATTCCCAAATTATTTCATTTTCCCGCCAAAATTGAGACTCCACCCACCCCAAAAATGTTCCAGAAATCCTCGCGGCCACAACTTGACCACACCCACGTAAGCCCCGCCCCTTGATTTGTTTTACCGTTAGGCCCCGCCCCCAAACAGATTTGCTCCTCCCTTTTTCCGCCTAAATCCCAAAAAATCCCAAAAATCCCCCAAAATCTTCCCCCAAACCCCTCCTAGGCCTTCCTGGGCCACACCCTGACCACACCCAGTTAAGCCCCGCCCATAATCAATTAAGCCCCGCCCACCAGCTATGAAACCCCGCCTCCAAAAAGGAGATTTTCCTCCAAAAAACCCCAAAATCCTCCCAAAAAATTCCCCCAAATCCCCTCCCAGCCACGCCCTGACCACACCCAATTAAACCCCGCCCCCATGTGTGGAAACCACGCCCACAAATCACTGTTTAACCCCCTGAAATCCCCCCAAAATCGCACCAAAATCCCCCCAAAATCCCGCCAGAACTCCCTCCCGGCCACGCCCAGGCTACGCCCAGTTAAGCCCCGCCCCAATAGAGGAAACCCCGCCCCCAATACAGGAAATCCCGCCCCCAAAATTAATTTCCCTCCCAAAAATCCCCCCAAAACTCCCAAAAATCCCCCAAAATTGCACCAAAATCCCCCAAAATCCCACCAGAACTCCCTCCCGGCCACACCCCGGCCACACCCTGTTAAGCCCCGCCCCAATACAGGAAACCCCGCCCCCAATACAGGAAACCCCGCCCCCAAAATTAATTTCCCTCCCCAAAAATCTCCTAAAATCCCCCCAAAATTCCCAAAAATCCCCCAAAATCGCCCCAAATCCTGCCAGAACTCCCTCCTGGCCACGCCCACACCACGCCCAGTCAAGCCACGCCCCCAATATCGGAAACCCCGCCCCTAAAATAAATTTCCCTCCCCCAAATCCCCCCAAAACTCCCCAAAATCCCCCAAAATTCCCCCAAAATGCCCCAAAATCCCACCAGAACGCCCTCCCGGCCACACCCTGGCCACGCCCCGTTAAGCTCCGCCCCAATACAGGAAACCCCGCCCCCAATACAGGAAACCCCGCCCCTAAAATAAATTTCCCTCCCCAAAATCCCCCCAAAACTCCCAAAAATCCCCCAAAATCGCACCAAAATCCCCCAAAATCCCACCAGAACTCCCTCCCGGCCACGCCCATGCCACGCCCCGTTAAGCCCCGCCCCAATAGAGGGAACCCCGCCCCCAAAATTAATTTCCCTCCCAAAAAATCTCCTAAAATCACCCCAAAACTCCCAAAACCCCCCAAAATCCCCCCAAAATCCCACCAGAACTCCCTCCTGGCCACGCCCATGCCACGCCCAGTTAAGCCCCGCCCCAATACAGGAAACCCCGCCCCCAATACAGGAAACCCCGCCCCCAAAATGAATTTCCCTCCCCAAAAATCTCCCAAAATCCCCCCAAAACTGCCCCAAAATCCCCCAAAATCGCCCCAAATCCCGCCAAAACTCCCTCCCGGCCACGCCCACGCCACGCCCAGTCAAGCCACGCCCCCAATATCGGAAACCCCGCCCCCAAAATGAATTTCCCTCCCCAAAAATCTCCCAAAATCCCCCCAAAATTCCCAAAAATCCCCCAAAATCACCCCAAATCCTGCCAGAACTCCCTCCTGGCCACGCCCACACCACGCCCAGTCAAGCCACGCCCCAATACAGGAAACACCGCCCCCCAAAAGGCATTTTCCTTCCCAAAATCCCCCAAAAAGCACCAAAATCCCCCCAAAATCCCACCAGAACTCCCTCCTGACCACGCCCATGCCACGCCTAGTTAAGCCCCGCCCCAATACAGGAAACCCCGCCCCCAATACAGGAAACCCCGCCCCCAAAATGAATTTCCCTCCCCAAAAATCTCCCAAAATCCCCCCAAAACTCCCAAAATCCCCCAAAATCCCCACCCGGCCACACCCCGACCACGCCCCGACCCCGCCCAGTTAAGCCCCGCCCCTCACCTCTCATCATGGCGCCGTGGACACGCCCCAGTCGCGGCGGTGCTGCCCCGTCAGGAGCCCCACGGGGGGATGGGCGAGCGCCCCTCCCCCCCCCGCGCGCGCCCGGAGCCCCCCCAGGGCCGCGTGCAGGGCGGGGGGGGGGAGGGGCCGGCCCGAGGGGGAGGCGACCCCCACCAGGAAAAACTGGGGAGGGGGAGGGGAGGGGAGGGACCCCCGAGATTTGGGTGAAAATCGGTGAAAAACGGAACGGGAGGAGCCGAAAATTCGCGTTTGGATCGGGGCCGAAATGGCGCGAAAATGACCCGAAAATTGGGGGTGAAGCGACCCAAAAATGGGACGAGACCCCCCCCCAAATCACCCCAATCTCCCCAAAATCTCCCAAAATCCCCTCTAGAACCACAAAAATCCTCAAAATTCACCCCAAAATCTCTCAAATTCCCCCAAAATCTTCTCAGCCCCGTCAGAGCCCCCCAAATCCCCCAAACAGCCCCAAAATCCCTCAAATTCCCTGAAATCCCCCCAAAACTCCCCCAAATGTCCCCCTAAACCCCCCCAGGACTCCCCTAAATCACCCAGGACCCCCAAAATCGCCCCAAAATCCCCCCAAGTCCCCCCAAAATACCCCCAAGTACCCCTCAGGACCCCCGTAAATCCCCCCAGGACCCCCCAAACCCCCCCAGGACCCCCCAAAGCCCCCAAATCCCACCCAGGACCCCCCCCGGGACCCCCAAAATCCTCCCCAGGATCCCCCAAACCCCCCCAGAACCCACAAAATCACCCCCAGACACCCCTAAACCCCCCAGACCCCCCAAAATCCCCAAAGCCGCCCAGGACCCCCCAAAATCCCCCCAAGTACCCCCCAGGACCCCCCAAACCCCCCAAATCGCCCCAAAATCCCCCAGGACCCCCCTAAATCCCCCCAGGACCTCCAAAATCCCCCCAGGACCCCCCTAAATCCCCCCAAGACCCCCCAAAATCCCCAAAGCCCCCAGGACCCCCCAAAATCCCCCAAAATCACCCCAAACCTTCCTAAATCCCCCCAAGTACCTCCCCAGGACCCCCAAAATCCCACCCAGGACCCCCAAAACCCCCCCAAGTCCCCCCTAAATCCCCCCCAGGACCCCCCCGGACCCCCCCAAGACCCCCCCGCCCTCCCCCACCTGGCCGTTGGCGCTGACGGTGACGAACGGGGGGGCGCCGCCCCCGGGGGGACCCTGAGCACCTCGTCCCGCCGGGGCCCCGGCACGCGGCACCCCCCGAAGGCGGCCTGGAGCCACGGCTCGGGGGGGTCCCGGCTGGGGAGGGGGACACGGGGTCAGGGACACCCCAAAAATACCGAAATTCCCCCAAAAAATCCCGAAATTCCCAAAAAAACCCCAAAAAAATCCGCCCAAAAATCAATAAAATACCCCAAAAATCGCACCCAGCACCCCCAAAATCGGCCTGGAGCCACGGCTCGGGGGGGTCCCGGCTGGGGAGGGGGACACGGGGTCAGGGACACCCCAAAATCCCGAAATTCCCAAAAAAAACCCCAAAAAAATCCGCCCAAAACTCAACAAAATGCCCCAAAAAATCAACAAAATACCCCAAAAATCGCACCCGGCACCCCAAAATCGGCCTGGATTCACGGATCGGGGGGGTCCCGGCTGGGGAGGGGGACACGGGGTCAGGGACACCCCAAAAACCCCCAAAATACCGAAATTCCAAAAAAAAACCCAAAAAATCCGCCCAAAAATCAACAAAATACCCCAAAAATCGCACCCGGTACCCCCCAAAATCGGCCTGGATTCATGGATCGGGGGGGTCCCGGCTGGGGAGGGGGAAAAAGGGGTCAGGGACACCCCAAAAATACCGAAAATCCCGAAATTCCAAAAAAAAACCCCAAAAAATCCGCCCAAAAATCAATAAAATACCCAAAAAATCAACAAAATGCCCCAAAATTCACACCTGGTACCTCCCAAAATTGGCCTGGATTCACGGCTCGGGGGGTCCCGGATGGGGAGGGGGACACGGGGTCAGGGACACCCCAAAAATACCGAAAATCCCAAAAATTCCCAAAAAAAACCTGCTCAAAAATCCACAAAAAAGCAAGAAAAACCCAAAATCACCCCAAAATCGCACCTGGTACCCCCAAAAATCGGCCTGGATTCACGGATCGGGGGGGTCCCGGCTGGGGAGGGGGAAAAAGGGTCAGGGACACCCCAAAAATCCCGAAATTCCCCAAATTCCCCCAAAAAAAACCCGCTCAAAAAACCCCCAAAAATAAAAAAATCAATAAAATACCCCAAAAAATCAACAAAATACCCCAAAAATCGCATCCGGTACCCCCCAAAAATCGGCCTGGAGCCACGGCTCGGGGGGTCCCGGCTGGGGAGGGGGGCACGGGGTCAGGGACACCCCAAAAACACCGAAAATCCCAAAATTCCCAAAAAACCCCCCAAAAAATCCGCCAAAACTCAACAAAATACCCCAAAAAATCAACAAAATACCCCAAAAATCACACCCGGCACCCCCAAAATCGGCCTAGAGCCACGGCTCGGGGGTCCCGGCTGGGGAGGGGGACACGGGGTCAGGGACACCCCAAAAATCCCCAAAAATCCCGAAATTCCCAAAAAAACCCGCTCAAAAAACCCCCAAAAATAAAAAATCAACAAAATACCCCAAAAATCGCACCCAGAACCCCCCAAAATCAGCCTGAATTCACGGATCGGGGGGGTCCCGGCTGGGGAGGGGGACACGGGGTCAGGGACACCCCAAAAACACCGAAATTCCAAAAAAAACCCCAACAAAATACCCCAAAAATCAATAAAATACCCCAAAAATCGCACCCGGTACCCCAAAATCCACCTGGATTCACGATTGGGGGGGTCCCGGCTGGGGAGGGGGCACCGGGTTCAGGGATACCCCAAAAATCCCGAAAAACCCCCAAAAATCCCGAAATTTCCCCAAAATTCCAAAAAAAACCCGCTCAAAAAAGCAAAAAAACCAAAAAATCGCCCAAAAATCGCACCCAGCACCCCCCAAAATCGGCCTGGATTCACGGCTCGGGGGGGTCCCGGCTGGGGAGGGGGACAACGGGGTCAGGGATACCCCAAAAATCCCGAAAATCCCGAAATTCCCAAAAAAAACCCCAAAAAAATCCGCCCAAAAATCAATAAAATACCCCAAAAAATCAACAAAATGCCCAAAATTCACACCTGGTACCCCCCAAAATCGGCCTGGATTCAGGGATCGGGGGGGTCCGGCTGGGGAGAGGGACACGGGGTCAGGGACACCCCAAAAACCCAAAAATCCCGAAATTCCCAAAAAACCCCCCAAAAAATCCGCCCAAAACTCAACAAAATACCCCAAAAAATCAACAAAATACCCCAAAAATCACACCCGGCACCCCCAAAATCGGCCTAGAGCCACGGCTCGGGGGGTCCCGGCTGGGGAGGGGGACACGGGGTCAGGGACACCCCAAAAATCCCCAAAAATCCCGAAATTCCCAAAAAAACCCGCTCAAAAAACCCCAAAAATAAAAAAATCAACAAAATACCCCAAAAATCGCACCCAGAACCCCCCAAAATCAGCCTGAATTCACGGATCGGGGGGGTCCCGGCTGGGGAGGGGGGCACGGGGTCAGGGACACCCCAAAAACATCGAAAATCCCCCAAAAAATCCCGAAATTCCCAAAAAAACCCCCAAAAAATCCGCCCAAAAATCAACAAAATACCCCAAAAAATCAACAAAATACCCCAAAAATCGGCCTGGATTCATGGATCGGGGGGTCCCGGCTGGGGAGGGGGAAAAGGGGGTCAGGGACACCCCAAAAACACCGAAAATCCCGAAATTCCCAAAAAAAACCCCAAAAAAATCCGCCCAAAAATCAACAAAATACCCCAAAAAATCAACAAAATGCCCCAAAAATCGCACCCAGCACCCCAAAATCGGCCTGGATTCACGGATCGGGGGGGTCCCGACTGGGGAGGGGAAAAAGGGTCAGGGACACCCCAAAAACCCCGAAAATCCCCAAAAAAAACCAAAAAAATCCGCCCAAAAATCAACAAAATGCCCCAAAAAATCAACAAAATGCCCCAAAATTCAGACCTGGTACCTCCCAAAATTGGCCTGGATTCAGGGATCGGGGGGGTCCCGGATGGGGAGGGGGCACCGGGTTCAGGGACACCCCAAAAATCCCGAAAAAACCCCAAAAATCCCGAAATTTCCAAAAAAAAACCCCCAAAAAAACCCAAAAAATTAAAAAATCAACAAAATACCCCAAAAAATCAACAAAATACCCCCAAAATCGGCCTGGATTCACGGATCGGGGGGGTCCCGGCTGGGGAGGGGGAAAAAGGGGTCAGGGACACCCCAAAAATCCCAACAATCCCCCCCAAAAAAACCCCAAAGGCAAAAACAAAACCAAAAATAAAAAACACCAAAAAATAACCTCAAAAAATCCCCCAAAAAATCCCCAAAACCCCAAAATGCCCCAAATTTGCCCCAATTCGGCACCTCTGGAGCTGCTCCCGATAGTCCAGAACCCCCGAGAGGAGCCGGGCGGCGAACCTGCACCAGTACAGACCAGTAGGGACCAGTTAGGGACCAGTGTAAACCAGTATGGACCAGTATAGACCAGTTAGGGACCAGTACGGACCAGTTAGAAACCGGTTAGAGACCAGTGAACCTCCCAGTCCCTCCCAGTTCCCCCCAATCCCCCTCAGTTCCCCCCAGTCCCCCCCAGTTTGATCCCAGTCCCTCCCAATCCTCTCCCAGTCCCATCCCAGTCCATCCCAGTTTGACCCCAGTGTCCCCCAATCCCCCCCAGTCCCTCCCAGTCCATCCCAATCCCCCCAGTTTGATCCCAGTCCCTTCCAATCCTCTCCCAGTCCCTCCAGTCCCCCCCAATCCCATCCCAGTCCATCCCAGTTTGATCCCAGTTTGATCCCAGTCCCCCCCAGTCCATCCCAGTCCCCCCCAGTTCACCCCAATCCCATCCCAGTCCCTCCAGTTTGTCCCAATCCCCTCCCAGTCCCTCCCAGTCCCCCCCAGTCCCTCCCAGTCCCCCCAATCCCATCCCAATCCCCTCCCAGTTCCCCCCAATCCCCTCCCAGTCCCTCCCAGTCCCTCCCAGTTCCCCCAGTCTCACCAGAGTTGGCCCCTCCAGTCCTCCCAGTCCAGCGGGGGCAGCACCAGTCCGGCGCTGGTGTGCACGGGCAGCGGGAGGCGCTCGCTGGAGCCCCAGGGCCACTCCTGACCCCCCCCAGAGAGACCCCAAAATTGGGGAGGGGTCCCCAAAATTGGGGAGGGGTCCTCGAATCCCGAGACCCCCCTGGGACCCCCCAAATTCCATCGGGACCCCTCCCCCAATCCCAGTTCCCAACTGGGACCATCCCAGTTCCCCCTCCCCCACCCCGAGGAAAACTCCGGATCCCCCCAGAGAGACCCAAAATTGGGGAAGGGTCCCCAAAATTGGGGAGGGGTCCCCAAAACCCCGAGACCCCCCCGGGACCCCCCAAATTCACCCCAAATCCCCCAGGACCCCCCAATTTCCCCAAATTCCACCCAAAACCCCCCAAATCCCCTCCAAGACCCCCCAAATTCCCCCCCAAATCCCCAAACCCCCTCCAAGACCCCCCAAATCCCCCAAGACCCCCCAAATTCCCCAAATCCCACCCCAAACCCCCCAAATTCCCCCCAAGACCCCCCAATTCCCCCCCAAATCCCCCAAACCCCCTCCAAGATCCTCCAAATCCCCCAAGACCCCCCCAAATTCCCCAAATCCCCCAAATTCCCCCAAATCCCCCCCAAATCCCCCCCAAATCCCCCAAACCCCCTCCAAGATCCTCCAAATCCCCCCAAATCCCCCCCAAATCCCCAAATCCCACCCCAAATCCCCCAAATTCCCCCCAGGACCCCCCAAATTCCACCCCAAACCCCCCCAAATCCCCCCCAAATTCCCCAAATCCCACCCTAAACCCCCCCAAATTCCCCCAAGACCCCCAATTCCCCCCAAATCCCCCAAACCCCCTCCAAGACCCCCAAATCCCCCAAGACCCCCCAAATTCCCCCCAGGACCCCCCAAATCCCCCAAACCCCCTCCAAGATCCCCCAAATTCCCCCAAGACCCCCCAATTTCCCAAATCCCACCCTAAGCTCTCCCAAGACCCCCCAAATTCCCCAAATCCCACCCCAAGACCCCCCAATTTCCCCCAAATCCCCCAAATTCCCCAAATCCCACCCTAAACCCCCCAAATCCCCCCAAGACCCCCCAAATTCCCCCCAAATCCCCCAAACCCCCTCCAAGAGCCCCCAAATCCCCCCCAAGACCCCCCAAATTCCCCCCAGGACCTCCCAAATTCCCCAAATCCCACCCCAAACCCCCCAAATTCCCCCCCAAATCCCCCAAACCCCCTCCAAGATCCCCCAAATCCCCCCCAAATCCCCCAAATCCCCCCAAGACCCCCCAAATTCCCCAAATCCCACCCTAAACCCCCCAAATTCCCCCAAGACCCCCCAAATCCCCCCCAAATTCCCCAAACCCCCTCCAAGACCCCCCAAATCCCCCAAATTCCACCCTAAACCCCCAAATTCCCCAAATCCCACCCTAAACCCCCCAAATCCCCC
>NC_140065.1:224518-271317 GCF_963513975.1 Fringilla coelebs
GGCCCATTTTGAGGCCCGACCTGGAGCCGTTTTGGGGGCCGTTTTGGGCCTTTTTGGGGCCCTTGGAAACATTTTTGGCTGTTTAGGGGTCAGGGGTTCACCCCCTTCCCCTTTAAACCCCAAAATCCTCTTTAAACCCCCCAAAATCCTCTTTAAACCCCCCAAAATTTGTGTCCTCTCCCTCACAGACCCGACGCCATTTTGGGCCCATTTTGAGGCCATCCTGGAGCCATTTTGGGGCCATTTTCCATCATTTTGGGGCAATTTTGGGCCATTTTTGGCTATTTCGGGCTCAGAGGTTCACCCTCCTTCCCCTTTAAACCCCAAAATCCTCTTTAAATCCCCCAAAATTTGTTTCCCCGCCCTCCTCTCCCTCACACACCCGCCGCCATTTTGGGGCCATTTTGAGGCTGACCTGGAGCCGTTTTGGGGCCGTTTTGGGCCTTTTTGGGGCTGTTTGGAAACATTTTGGGGCCGTTTTGGGCTCAGGGGTTCACCCTCTTCCCCTTTAACCCCCAAAATCCTCCTCAAACCTCCGAAATTCCTCCAAAATTGTGTCCCCCACCGTCCTCACCCCGCCGCCATTTTCAGCCCCTCCCGGAGCCATTTTGGGGCGGGCCATTTTGGGGCCGTTTTGGACAATTTTGGGGCCCTTTTGAGGCCGCACGGGGTCACTCTTTACCCCCCCCAAACCCCCAAACCTTTTTAACCCTTTCCTCCCCTCCCTCCCACCGCCCCCCATCCCCCCGGTGCCGGGGTGGCCCCGGGCCGCTTTTGGGGCCGTTTTTGGGGCCGTTTTGGGCCGTTTTGGGGCCGTTTTGGGGCCGGGGGCCGGCGCCTGACGCGCCCCCCCCCCTTTTGTCTCCCCCAGACATGTCGAGCCGCGCCGTGTGCCGCCACTTCATGCTCAAGGGCAGCTGCAGGTACGAGAACAACTGTGCCTTCTACCACCCCGGCGTCAACGGGCCCCCCCTGCCCTGAGACCCCCAAAAACACCCAAAAAACCCCAAACCCACCCCAAAAAACACCCCCCGCTTATGGCTTCCGTGAGGCCTCGGAGGGGGAGGAGAAAAAACGGGGGAAAATCAAATTATTGTGGGGGTGGGGAGGGGGGGGAGATCTGGGGGGAGAAATTGGAGATTTGGGTAAAAATTGGGGGTGAAACGGGAGATTTGGGGTAGGAATTGGAGATTTGGGGTAGGAATGGGAGATTTGGGGTAGGAATTGGGGATTTGGGGTAGGAATTGGAAATTTGGGGTAGGAATTGGAAATTTGGGGAAGGAATTGGAGATTTGGGGTAGGAATTGGAGATTTGGGGTAGGAATTGGAAATTTGGGGTAGGAATTGGAGATTTGGGGTAGGAATTGGAAATTTGGGGTAGGAATTTGAAGATTGGGGGCAAAATTGGGGGTAAATTTGGAGATTTGGGGTAGAAAGATGAGATTTGGGGCAGGAATTGGAATTTCGGAGTAGGAATTGGAAGTTTGGGACTAAATTGGGGGGGAAATTGGAAATTTGGGGTCAAAAGTGGAGATTTGGGGTAGAAATTGGAAATTTGGGGTAGGAAGTGGAAATTTAGGGGGAAAATTCTCCTTTAAGGGGTTGGAAATTTGAATTTCGCGGTAGAAATTGGAAATTTTGGGTTAAAAAGTGGAAATCTGGGGTTAAAAAGTGGAAATTTGGGTAAAAGTTGGAGTTTAGGGGGAAATGCTCCTTTAAGGGGTGGAAATTGGAATTTTGGGGAGGAATTTTGAGGTTTGGGGCAGGAAATGGAGTTGAAGGGGAGGAAACGCCTCTGTCAGGGGCGGAAATGTGAATTTTTGGAGCAGAAATGTGAATTTGGGGGGGGAATTTTCCTTTAATGGGCAAAAATTGGAATTTAAGGGGAAAAACTTTGAGTTTTGGGGTGGAAATCCCTCCCAAGGGACAGAAATTGTCATTTATGGGGCAGAAATTTTGAATTTAAGGGGTGGCAATTGGAATTTTGGGGGTGGAAATCCTGGTTTTGGGGGCAGAAATTGTCATTTACGGGGGAGAATTTCCAATTTCTGGGTTAAAATCCCTCCCCAGCCAGTAAAATATTTCATTTTGGGGCAGAAATTGTCTTTTTTGGGGTGGAAATCCCCTCCCAGGAGCACAAACTGATTTGTGGGGTGGAAATTTCCCCCTCAGAGGTGAAAATTGTCACTTTTGGGGCAGAAAATCTCAATTTTGGGGTTTAACCTTTTCAGGGCTCAGAAAAATCTCAATTTTAGGGCAAAAATCTTCAATTTTGGGGGCAAAACGTCTCCCCCAGGGGCAGAAATTTTCATTTTCGAGACGGATATTTTCATTTTTGGGGCAAAACTTTTCATTTTTGGGGGGTTTTAGCACCCTCAGGGCTCCAAAATTTTTTTCATTTTGGGTCAAACCCTTCAATTTTCAGGACCCCAATCCCCCCTCAGGGCCTCCCCTCCCCCTCCAGGGGTGCCCCTCCCCCTTTGCGGGGGGGCTGGACCCCCCCCAAAAGGTGACGTCACCCCCCTGGGGGGGGAGGGGGAGGGGCAGTTAGTAATTATTAATTAGCCATTAATAATTATTTATTCATCAGCACCACCCCTCCCCCACCGGGTCCAACTCTGCCCCATTTTGGGGGGGGGGGGGGGAGGGGGGAGGGGTGGGGAAATTTCCCCTCCCCCACCCCCAGCAAATCCTCCCCTCCCCCCCTCAGCTCGCAGCCGCCGCCCCTCCCCCACTCTGCCGCCGCCGCCGCCTCGGGGGGGGGTGGGGGAGGGGCCGGGGGTGGGGGAGGGGCCGGGGGGTGGGGGAGGGGCCGCGCCGGACGCTGTTTTCTGTGAAAACTTTGGCCGGGGGGGGGAGGGGCAACCCCCCCCCTTTTGTATATTTTGTACATTATTAATAAAGTTTGGGGAGAAACCCCGGAAACGAGAGAGTGCCGCCTGTGGGGGAGGGGCGGGGCCCGGGAGGGGGCGGGGGTGTCACCACACTGACCACGCCCACACTGACCACACCTGCACTGACCACACCCACAGGGACCACACCTACCCTGACCACACCCACACTGACCACACCCACACTGACTACAATGGCTGCTCTACAAAACCCCCTGGCCACGCCCACAATGGCCACGCCCACAATGGCCACGCCCACTCCGCCATTGCTCCACCACCGTTCATTTTTCCTGGCGCCCCCTGCTGGTCACTGCAGGGAACTGCGGCCACTCCAATGGTCACTGTGGTCACTCTGGGGGTCACTCTGGTCACTCTGGGGGTCATTGTGGTCACTCTGGTGCTGACCACACCCACTGACCATGCTGACCACACCCATAATGACCACACCCACTCCGCTATTTCCTTTTCCACGCCCCCTGCTGGTCACTGCTGGGAACTGCGGCCACTCCGACGGTCGCTGCGGTCACTCTGGTGGTCATTGTGGTCACTCTGGTGGTCACTCTGGTCATTGTGATCACTCTGGGGGTCACTGTGGTCACTCTGGTGCTGACCACACACACTGACCACACCCACAGTGACCACACCCACTCCGCCATTGCTCCACCACCTTTTATTTCTCCCAACAGCCCCTGGTGGTCACTGCGGGAACTGCGGCCATGGCTGCGGTCACTCCGCTCGCTCCAGTGGCCGCCACGGTCACTGTGGTCACTGTGGTCACTGTGGTCACTCTGCTGGTCATTGTGTTCACTCTGGTGCTGACCACGCCCACACTGACTGCACCCACTGACCACACCCACAGACCACGCCCACTCCGCCATTGCTCCACCACCTTTTATTTCTCCCAACGCCCCCTGCTGGTCACTCTGGGGGTCACTCTGATGGTCACTCTGAGGGTCACTGTGGTCACTCTGGTGCTGACCACACCACACTGACCATGCTGACCACACCCACATACCACACCCACACAGACCACGCCCACTCCACCATTGCTCCACCACCATTTATTCCTCTCTCTGCCCCCTGCTGGTGACTGCGTGTAACTGCGGCCGTGGCTGCGGTCACTCGGGTGGTCACTGCGGTCACTCTGCTGGTCACTCCGGTCACTCTGGTCACTGTGGTCACTCTCCTGGTCACTGTGGTCACTCTGGCGGTCACTCCCGGGGCCGGTGCACCACCACCTCGCCCAGGGCCTCCAGCACCTCCCGTTTGTAGTCGTCGAAGTCGCCGTCGATCTGGCTCAGGCCCTGCTCCTCCACCACCCACAGCTGGCAGTTGGTCTCGGTGATCAGCCGGGCGTCATGGCTGACCACGATCACCGCTGTGACGTCAGCGTGACGTCAGCGTGACGTCATAGCTCCGGGGTTCGTTATTGGGGGGGTTTTGGGGGGGTTTTTGGGGGGGATTTTGGGGCATCCACCCCCCACAGTTGGTCTTGGTGATCAGCCGGGCGTCATGGCTGACCATGATCACCGCTGTGACGTCACCGTGACGTCAGCGTGACGTCATCATTTGGGGTCCATTAATGGGGTGGGGTTGGGCCTTGTTTGGGCATTTTTGGGGCATTTTTTAGAGCATTTTTTGGGAATTCTTATGGTGTTTTTGATGCATTATTATGTATTTTGGATCCATTTTTGGTCCATTTTGGGTATTTTGGATCAATTTTTGGGCATTTTGGATCTATTTATGGGGATTTTTTTGGGTATTTTCGATCCATTTTTGGGCATTTCCCTCCCCAGTCTTTGGGGAATTTCCCCTCCCCCTAATTCAGATTTTCCCCTCCCCCTCCCCATTTTCAGGATCCCTCTCCCCGTTTTTTAGATGTGACGTCACCGCCATGGCCCCGCCCACCCCGGCCCCGGCCCCACCTCCTTTGTACTCGTTGATGGCGTCGGCCAAGGCGTCGATGGATTCGATGTCCAGGTTGTTGGTGGGCTCGTCCTGGGGGCCGAGGGGCGCTCAGGTGAGCTCACACCTGGCCACGCCCCTCACGGCACGGCCACGCCCCTCCCAGAGTGGCCACGCCCCTCCTGACCCCACCCAGGCCACACCCAGGATGGGAAAAGGAAGTGGGGAGGGGTCGAGGGGTCACGCAGGTGAGCTCACACCTGCCCCCGCCCCTCGCAGGCCCCGCCCCTGGCAGGCCCCGCCCCCTCACCAGGATCAGCACGTCGGGCTCGCGGCAGGAGAGCTCAGCAAACACCACCCGGGCCTTCTGCCCGCCTGCGGGAAGGGCGGGGCTTAGCCACAGGCCACGCCCACCATGGGCTAGCCACGCCTTCTGTGTGCCAGCCACGCCCTCTCTGGTGGTGGCCACACCTCTCCTGGTTATAACCACATCTCCCGAGCTCTAGCTGCACCTCTCCACGCTAGCCACACCCTCCAGCTGCAAGCCACGCCCTCCCCATTGCTCCCAGGAATAAACCACACCCTCTAGACACTAGCCACACCCTCCAGACACTAGCCACACCCTCCAGACACCAGCCACGCCCTCCCCACTGCTCCCAGAAATAAGCCACACCCACCCAGATACTAGCCATGCCCGCCAGATATTAGCCACACCCTCCCAGGTGTTAGCCACGCCCTCCCAGGTTCTAGCCATGCCCTCCCTATCGCTCCCAGGTGCTAGCCACGCCCTCCTAGGTGCTAGCCACGCCCTCCGAGGTACTAGCCACGCCCTCCAGACAGTAGCCACAACCTCCCAGGCGCTATCCACGCCCTCCCAACCACTTCTAGGTACTAGCCACGCCCACCCAAGTACTAGCCACGCCCTCCAGACACTAGCCACGCCCTCCCAGGTGCTATCCATGCCCTCCCAACCACTTCTAGGTACTAGCCACGCCCACCCAAGTACTAGCCACGCCCTCCAGACACTAGCCACGCCCTCCCAGGTGCTATCCATGCCCTCCCCACCACTCCCAGGAACTAGCCACGCCCTTCCAGGTACAAGCCATGCCCTCCCCGTGCCCCCATGTGCCGGCCCCGCCCCCTGGCGCGGCGGCCCCACCCACCCGAGAGCTTGGCGATCTGCAGGGTGTGGGCGTGGCCCTCGAGGCCGAAGCGGCCGAGGCAGCGCCGCGCCTCCTGGTGGGGGAGGTTGAAGCTGCGCTGCAGGAACTCGGCCGCCGTCTCCTCCAGGCGCAGCTGCTCGGCCGCCTGCTGGTTAAAGAACCCCACCTTCTGCAGGGGGAAAGGGGGCGGGGTCAGGGACACGCCCACCGGCCACGCCCACCCACCTCTGACCTGCCACACCCACCCCAGAGCAGCCACACCCACCCCATAGCAACCCCACCCATCCCCCACTGCTGGGTAAAGAACCCCACCTTCTGCAGGGGGGAAAAGGGGCGGTGTCAGGGACACGCCCACCGGCCACGCCCACCCATCCCTGACCTGCCACACCCACCCCAGAGCAGCCACACCCACCCCAGAGCGGCCACACCCATCCCCCACTGCTGGTTAAAGAACCCCACCTTCTGCAGGGGGAAAGGGGGCGGGGTCAGGGACACGCCCACCGACCACGCCCACCCACCTCTGACCCGCCACGCCCATCCCTGACCTGCCCCACCCATCCTCCACGGCTGGTTAAAGAACCCCACCTTCTGCAGGGGGGGAAAGGGGCGGGGTCAGGGACACGCCCACAGGCCACGCCCACCTACCTCAGAGCAACCACACCCACCCCAGAGCGGCCACACCCATCCCCCACTTCTGAACCCCAGGTGAGGATGGGGCGCGGTCAGGGCCACACCCACCCCCACAGGCCCCCTCCCCCACCCCAATGCTTCTTCAGAAGGTGCCGCTCCAGGTGAGGCCACGCCCATCTCCATTAGGCCACACCCCTTCGTGACCACACCCTTTTGTGTTGGGAGGTGAAGCCACGCCCTCAACCCCACCTCTAATCCCTGCCCCTTCCCTATTGGGTGATGGTGCCACACCCATTTAGGCCCAACCCCTTCCCCACCAATTAATGCCACGCCCGTTTAGGCCCCGCCCCCTGTGGCCCCGCCCCTTTACCAGCCGATGGTTGCGCCTCATCTGCCCCCGGAGCTGCGGAGGAACCGGGGGAGAAAGGGTTAAAAAACCCCAAATTTGGGGGAAAAATTCCCCATTTTGGGGCTTTTCCCTCCCCTTTTCCTGTTCCCGCCCATTTCCCCCCCGTTTCTCTCCCCTTTTCTCGATCCCAGCCGTTTTCCCCCATTTTTGTTCCCTTTTTCCCATTCCCGCAGTTTTTTCCCCATTTCGTCTCCCTTTTCCCAATTCCAGCCGTTTTTCCTCCCGTTTTCTCCCTCCCTTTTCCCGTTCCCCGCCCATTTTCCCCCCCATTTCCAGTCTCCCTTTTCCCGTTCCTGCCCATTTTTCCCCATTTCCAGTTTCCCTTTTTCCCGATTCCGGCCGGTTTTGCCCCGTTCCCACTGTTTTTCCCCATTTTTCTCTCCCTTTTCCTGTTCCCGTCGGTTTTCCCCCGTTTCTGGTGTGTTTTTTTCCCATTCCCGCTGTTTTTCCCCATTTTTCTCTCACCTTTTCCCATTCCCGCTGTTTTCCGCCCGTTTTTCCCTACCTTTTCCCATTCCCGCCCATTTTCCCCCCATTTCCAGTCTCCCTTTTCCCGTTCCCGCTGTTTTTCCCCGTTTTTCTCTCCCTTTTTCCCGTTCCCGCCGTTTTCCCCCCCGTTTTTCCCTCCCTTTTTCCCATTCCTGCTGTTTTTCCCCATTTCCAGTCTCTTTTTTCCCGATTCCTGTGGTTTTCCCCCCATTTTTCTCTCCCTTTTTCCCGTTTCCATCGGTTTTCCCCCCATTCCCGCCCATTTTCCCCCGTTCCTGTCCCTTTTTCCCGTCCCCGTCCCTTTGCCCCCATTTTTCCCCCCTTTTTCCCATTTCCCGCCGTTTCCCCCCCATTTTTCCCTCCCTTTCCCCATTCCCATCCCGTTTCCCCCTCAGTTTTTCCCGTTTCCGCCGGTTTTCGCCCCGTTTCGGTACCGGTGTCAGGGCCCCGGTCAGCAGCTGCAGCAGGGTGCTCTTCCCGTTTCCCCCCATTTTTGTTCCCCTTTTCCCGTTCCCTGTGGTTTTTCCCCATTTTTGTTCCCATTTTTCCCATTTCCGCCGTTTTTTGCCCCATTTCGGTACCGGTGTCAGGGCCCCGGTCAGCAGCTGCAGCAGGGTGCTCTTCCCGTTTCCCCCCCGTTTTTCCCTCCCTTTCCCCATTCCCGTCCCTTTTTCTCCCATTTTTCCCTCCTTTTCCCCGTTCCCTGTGGTTTTTCCCCATTTTTGTTCCCATTTTTCCCGTTTCCGCCGTTTTTTCGCCCCGTTTTGGTACCGGTGTCAGGGCCCCGGTCAGCAGCTGCAGCAGGGCGCTCTTCCCGTTTCCCCCATTTTTCCCTCCCTTTCCCCATTCCTGTGGTTTTTCCCCCCGTTTTTCCCTCCCTTTCCCCATTCCCATCCCTTTTTCCCCATTTTTGTTCCCATTTTTCCCATTTCTGCCGTTTTTCGCCCCGTTTCGGTACCGGTGTCAGGGCCCCGGTCAGCAGCTGCAGCAGGGTGCTCTTCCCGTTTCCCCCCGTTTTTCCCTCCCTTTCCCCATTCCCATCCCGTTTTTCCCCATTTTTCCCTCCCTCTTTCCCGTCCCCGTCCCGTTTTTCCCCCATTTTTGTTCCCATTTTTCCCATTTCTGCCGTTTTTTCGCCCCGTTCCGTACCGGTGTCAGGGCCCCGGTCAGCAGCTGCAGCAGGGTGCTCTTCCCCACCCCGTTGGGGCCCACGATGCAAACTGGGAACGGGGGAGGGGAATTAGGGGAGGGGGCCCTGAGACCCCCGAGACCCCCGGGATGTTTGGGGCCCTTTTGGGGTTTTGGGGCCATTTTAGGGCCGTTTTGGGGCCATTTTTTTTGGGGTTTTGGGCCATATTCGGGGATTTGGGGCCGTTCTGGGTCCGGTTGGGGCCGTTTTTGGGGCCATTTGGGGCTTTTGGGGCCATTTTGGGGTTTTGGGGTTGGTGTTTTGGGGCCACTTGGGGGTTTTGGGGCCGTTTTGGGGTCATTTTAGGGTTGTTTTGGGGTCATTTTGGGGCCTTTTTGGGGCCATTTTTTGGGGTTTGGAGCCATTTTTGGGGTTTTGGGGTTGGTGTTTTGGGGCCATTTTGGGGCCGTTTTTGAGGTTTTGGGGTCATTTTGGGGCCTTTTTGGGGCTGTTTGGGGCCATTTTGGGGCCGTTTTTGGGGGGTTTGGGGCCATTTTTTGGGTTTTGGGGCCATTTTTGGGGTCATTTTGGGGCCGTTCTGGTGCCATTTTTTGGGGTTTGGGGCCATTTTTGGGGTTTTGGGGTTGGTGTTTTGGGGCCATTTTGGGGCCATTTGGGGCCCTTTTCAGGTTTTGGGGCCATTTTTAGGGCTGGTTTTTGGGTTTTGGGGTCATTTTGGGGCTGTTTTGGGGCTTTTGGAGCTGTTTTTGCGGTTTTAGGGCTGTTTTGGAGGTTTTGGAGCCATTTTGGGGCCGTTTTGGGGCTGGTTTTGGGGTTTTGGGGCCATTTTTGGGGTTTTGGAGCTGTTTTGGGGCTTTTGAGGCCATTTTTGGGGTTTTGGGGTGTTTTTGGGGCTGTTTTGGGGTTTGGGGGCCGTTTTTGGGGTCCCACCTCGGGATTCCATGTCGATGCCAAAGTCCAGGTTCCGGAACAGCAGCTCCTGGCCCTCGTAGCCAAAATCCACCCCTGGGTTTGGGGGGAATTTGGGGTTTTTGGGGGAAAATTTGGGATTTTTTCTGGGGGGAGAATCCCCCTTTAAACCCCCCCTTAAATCCCCCAAACCTCCCCCTCAAAACCACTAAAACTTCCCAAAAATCCTCCCAAATTCCCCCAGAACCCCCCAAAAAAAACAAAATCCCCCCCAGACCACCCCCAAACCCCCCAAATCCCCCAAAATCCCCCAAATCCCCCAATCACCTCCCCAAAACCCCCCAAAAATCCCCCCCAAAACCTCCCAAAAATCCCAGAAATTCCCCAAAAATCCTGGATTAAAAACCCCCAAAACCCCCTGAAATCCCCCCAAAACCACTCAAATCACCCCAAAATCCCCCAAATCCTCCCCCAAATCCCCCCCAAATCCCCCCCAAATCCACCTCAAACCATTCCAAAACCGCCCAAACCCCTTCAAAATCCTCCCAAAAATCCTCCAAAAATCCCCCAAAAAACCCCCAAAAATCCCAGATTTTTCCCCCAAAACCCCCTGAAATCCCCCTAAAATTCCCCAAAACCCCCTGAAATCCCCCCAAAATTTCCCAAAATCCCCTGAAATGACCCCAAAACCCCCAAATCTGGTTCTGACCGTGCAGGCCGAGCACGGGGGGGCTGAGGGGGGGCGGGTTGGGGAAGGTGAAGCGCACGGAATATTCCCGGGGCTGAAATCCCCAAAACCTCCTGAACCCGCCCCAAAACCCCCTGAAATCCCCCCAAAACCACTCAAATCACCCCAAATCACCCTAAAATCCCCCAAATCCTCCCAAAAATCCCCCCAAATCCCCCCCAAACCACTTCAAAACCGCCCAACCCCCCCTCAAAATCCCCGCAAAATCTCCCAAAAATCCCCAAAAAACCCCCAAAAAATCCCAGATTTTTCCCCCAAAACCCCCTGAAATCCCCCCAAAATTTCCCAAAATCCCCTGAAATGCCCCCAAATCCCCCAAATCTGGTTCTGACCGTGCAGGCCGAGCACGGGGGGACTGAGGGGGGGCGGGTTGGGGAAGGTGAAGCGCACGGAATATTCCCGGGGCTGAAACCCCCAAAACCTCCTGAAACCGCCCCAAAACCTCCTGAAATCCCCCCAAAACCACTCAAATCACCCCAAAACCACTCAAATCACCCCAAAATCCCCCAAATCCTCCCCCAAATCCCCCCAAAATCCTCCTCAAACAATTCCAAAACCTCCCAAAATCCCCCCAGAGAGCCTCGAAAATCCCCGCAAAATCTCCCAAAAATCGCCTAAAAATCCCCAAAAAATCCCCAAAAATCCCAGAATTTTCCCCCAAAATTTCCCAAAATCCCCTGAAATGACCCCAAACTCCCCAAATCTGGTTCTGACCGTGCAGGCCGAGCACGGGGGGGCTCAGGGGGGGCGGGTTGGGGAAGGTGAAGCGCACGGAATATTCCCGGGGCTGAAACCCCCAAAACCTCCTGAAACCGCCCCAAAACCCCCTGAAACTGCCCCAAAACCACTCAAACCACCCCAAAACCACTCAAATCACCCCAAACCACCCCAAAATCCCCCAAATCCTCCCAAAAATCCACCCCAAAATCCTCCCCAAATCACTCCAAAACATCCAAAAATCCCCACAGACATCCTCTGAAATCCCCCAAAAATCTCCCAAAAAACCCCAAAAAATCCCAGAATTTTCCCCCAAAACCCCCTGAAATCCCCCCAAAACCACTCAAATCACCCCAAAATCTCCCAAATCCTCCCAAAAATTCCCCCCAACTCCCCCTCAAACCACTCCAAAACCTCCCAAAATCCCCCCAGAGAACTTCAAAAATCCACCAAAAATTGCCTAAAAATCCCCCCAAAATCCCAGAATTTTCCCCCCAAATTTCCCAAAACCCCCTGAAATCCCCCCAAAATTTCCCAAAATCCCCTGAAATGACCCCAAAACCCCCAAATCTGGTTCTGACCGTGCAGGCCCAGCACGGGGGGGCTCAGGGGGGGCGGGTTGGGGAAGGTGAAGCGCACGGAATATTCCCGGGGCTGAAACCCCCAAAACCTCCTGAAACCGCCCCAAAACCTCCTGAAATCCCCCCAAAACCCCTCAAATCACCCCAAATCACCCCAAAATCCCCCAAATCCTCCCCAAAATCCCCCCAAATCCTCCTCAAACCACTCCAAAACCTCCCAAAATCCCCCCAGAGAGCCTCGAAAATCCACCAAAAATCCACCAAAAATCGCCTAAAAATCCCCAAAAATCCCAGAATTTTCCCCCAAAATTTCCTAAAATCCCCTGAAATGACCCCAAACTCCCCAGATGTGGTTCTGACCGTGCAGGCCGAGCACGGGGGGGCTGAGGGGGGGCGGGTTGGGGAAGGTGAAGCGCACGGAATATTCCCGGGGGCGCCGCAGCAGCTCCGGAGCCTCGGCCGAGCCCTCGGAGGGCGCCCGGCGCCGGCACTTCTGCTGCTTGCGGGTCAGCGCCTCCTTGGTCTGCTTCTCCTGGGATTTGGGGAAAAATCCGGGGAATTTGGGGTTTTTAAATTTTTTGGGGGGGATTTTCGGGGAGTTTTGGGTTTTTTACGGGGAATTTTTGGGGTTTTCAGGGGCAATTTTCGGGTTTTTGGGGGCAATTTTGGGGTTTTTTTGAGGTTTTTCCTGGGCTTTTGGGAGGGTCAGGGCTTCCTTCGTCTGCTTCTCCTGGAATTTGGGGAAAAATCCAGGGAATTTGGGATTTTTAAACATTTTTTCTGGGATTTTCGGGGATTTTTGGGTTTTTTACGGGGAATTTTTGGGTTTTTTGGGGGCAATTTTGGGGTTTTTTGGGGTTTTTTTCTGGGGTTTGGGGAGAGTCAGAGCCTCCTTGGTCTGCTTCTCCTGCAAATTTGGGGCAAATTCAGCTGAATTTGGGGGTTTTTGGAGTTTTTGGAATTTTTTTCTGGGAATTTTGGGGTTTTTACGGGGAATTTTGGGGGGTTTTGGGGGCAATTTTGGGGTTTTTTGGGGCAATTTGGGGGTTTTTTGGAGATTTGGGAGGGTCAGAGCTTCCTTCATCTGCTTCTCCTGCAATTTGGGGAAAAATCCGGGGAATTTGGGACATTTTTACATTTTTTCTGGGATTTTTGGGTTTTTTACGGGGAATTTTTGGGTTTTTTGGGGGCAATTTTGGGGTTTTTGGGGGCAATTTTGGGGTTTTTTGGAGGTTTTGTGGAGATTTGGGAGGGTCAGGGCTCCCTCCATCTGCTTCTCCTGGAAATTTGGGGCAAATCCAGGGAAAATTGGGTTTTTTTTCTGGGATTTTCTGGGAATTTTGGGTATTTAACAGGGAATTTTGGGTTTTTTCAGGGTTTTTCCAGGATTTTCAGTGAATTTCAGGGATTTTGGGGAATTTTTGGGCTCAAAACCCGGGGATTTTGGCTCCAGATCCGGAGAATTTTCAACCTCAAATCCCAGAAATTTTGGGGCCAAAATTCCAGAGATTTTAGGGATGAAATTCCAGGGATTTTGGGGCTCAGATCCTGAGAATTTTTAAGCTCAAATCCCAGAGATTTTGGGCTGAAATCACAGGAATTTGGGGCTCCAATCCCAGGAATTTTGGGGACTTGGGGGAATTTTGGGGTTTTTTGGGGTTTTTGGAGGGATTTGGGGTTTTTTTTGAGGATTTTTTTGGGATTTTGGGTGTTTTGGGGTTTTTTTGGGGGGGATTTTGGGGTTTTTGGAGGGATTTTGGGCATTTTTTTGAGGATTTTTTTTATTTTGGGGTTTTTGGGGGGATTTTTGGGGGATTTTGGGGTTTTTGGAGGGATTTGGGTTTTTTTTAAGGAATTTTTGGGGACTTTAGGGTTTTTTTGGGGATTTTTTTTTGATTTGGGGGTTTTTTGGGGGGATTTTTTTGGGATTTTGGGGTTTTTTTGAGGATTTTCGGGGGATTTTGGATTTTTTTTGAGGATTTTTTTGGATTTTGGGTATTTTGAAGGGTTTTTTTTGATTTGGGTTTTTTTTGAGGATTTTTTTTTTTAATTTTGGGGATTTTGAGCATTTTTTGGGGGATTTTGGGGTTTTTATGGGGATTTTTTGGGGGATTTTGAGGATTTTTTGGGGATTTGGGGGGTTTTTTTGGGATTTTTTTTTGATTTTGGGTTTTGTTGAGGTTTTTTTTTTGGATTTTGGGGTTTTTGGGAGCCCTCACCGCCTGCTTGGTGGATTTCCCCCCGGCCTTGAGGTCCCTCAGTTTCTTCTCCTGCTTCTCAAATTGTTTCAGCAGCTCCTTCTGCTTCTGCTGGTACATCTTCTTAAAGGTCACTGCAACCCAGAATTTTCCAGAATTTTCAGGGATTTTTGGGAATTTGGGGCCGTTCCCAACCCCCCCAATTCCCATTTCCCCTTTTTATTTTTGTTTCCTCCCAACATTCCCAATTTTCCCCTTCAATTTCTCATTTTCTCCCTCTTTTATTCCCAATTTTCCTCCTTTATTCCCAAATTTCCTCCTTTATTCCCAATTTTTCCCCCCATTCCCCTTTTTTCTCCAATTTCCCCCCATTTCCCCCTTTTTTCCCCATTTCCATTCCCAATTTTCCCAATTTCCAGCCCCATTTTCCCTCCCTTTTTTCCTATTTCCCCCCTTTATTTTTTCCTGATTTTTCCACCCAAAATTCCCAAAGTCTTCTTCCATTTTTCCCCCATTTTTTCCCCCATTTTTCCCTGTTTTTCCCCCGTTTTTCCCCCATTTTTCCCCATTTTCCCCCATTTTTTGACCGTTTTCCCCCAGGTTTTTTCCCATATTTCCCATTTTTTGATTTTTCCCAAATTCCCATTTTTTCCCCCCAAACCTGACTGTAGTTTCCCCGGTAGTAGTGCAGTTTCTGCCTGTCCAGCTGGATCAGCTCCCATTTTCCCCCCATTTTTCCCCATTTTTCCCCCATTTTTTCCCCGTTTTTCCCCGGGTTTTTTCCCATATTTCCCATTTTTTGATTTTTCCCAAATTCCCGTTTTTTCCCCCCAAATCTGACTGTAGTTTCCCCTGTCCCAGTGCAGTTTCTGCCTGTCCAGCTGCCTCAGTTCCAATTTTCCCCCCGTTTTTTGGCCGTTTTTCCCCATTTTTCGTCCGTTTCTCCCCGGGTTTTTTCCCATATTTCCCATTTTTTGATTTTTCCCAATTTCCCGTTTTTTCCCCCCAAATCTCACTGCAGTTCCCCCTGTCCCAGTGCAGTTTCTGCCTGTCCAGCTGGATCAGCTCCCATTTTTTCCCGTTTTTTTCCCCATTTTTTGGCCGTTTTTTCCCGGTTTTTTTCCCATATTTCCCAATTTTTGATTTTTCCCAATTTCCCAGTTTTTCCCCCCAAATCTGACTGTAGTTTCCCCGGTCCCAGTGCAGTTTCTGCCTGTCCAGGTGAATCAGCTCCCATTTTCCCCCCATTTTTCCCCCATTTTTCGGCCGTTTTTTCACCGTTTTTTCCCCATTTTTCCCCGGGTTTTTTCCCATATTTCCCATTTTTTGATTTTTCCCAATTTCCTGGTTTTTCCCCCCAAATCTCACTGCAGTTCCCCCTGTCCCAGTGCAGTTTCTGCCTGTCCAGGTGGCTCAGCTCCCATTTTCCCCCCGTTTTTCCCCGTTTTTTCCCCATTTTTCGTCCGTTTTTCCCCGGGTTTTTTCCCATTATTCCCATTTTTTGATTTTTCCCAATTTCCCGGTTTTTCCCCCCAAATCTCACTGTAATTTCCCCTGTCCCAGTGCAGTTTCTGCCTCTCCAGCTAGCTCAGCTCCATCCCCCCATTTTCCCCCTGTTTTTTCCCCATTTTTCTCCACATTTTAGCCATTTTTCCCCATTTTTTCCCCATTTTTTGGCCGTTTTTTCCCCATTTTTCCCCGGGTTTTTTCCCATTTTTCCCACTATTCCCATTTTTCCCATTTTTCCCAATTTCCCGTTTTTTCCCCCCAAATCTGACTGTAGTTTCCCCGGTAGTAGTGCAGTTTCTGGCTGTCCAGGTGGATGATGTCGGTGCAGACGTCGTCCAGGAACCCCTGGTCATGTGACACCACCAGCAGCGTCTTCTTCCAGCTCTGCAGGTAGCTGGGGGGGAACAGGATTTGGGGCAAAAAACTCGGATTTTGGGAAAAAACCAGGGATTTGGGGCAAAAAACTCGGATTTTGGGAAAAAAACAGGGATTTGGGGAAAAAAAACACGGGATTTGGGGAAAAAAAACAGGGATTTGGGGCAAAAACCACGGATTTGGGGCAAAAAACTGAAATTTGGGGAAAAAACCTGAAATTTTGGGGGGAAAAAACCACGGATTTGGGGCAAAAAACCGAAATCTGGGAAAAAACCCACAGATTTAGGGGAAAAAAACCACGGATTTGGGGCAAAAAACCAAAATTTGGTGAGAAAAAAAATGGATTTGGGGGAAAAAACCCGGGATTGTGAAAAAAAACCCATGGATTTGGGGCAAAAACCTGAAATTTGGGGGAAAAAACCACAGGGTTTGGGGAAAAAACCATGGATTTGGGGCAAAAAACTGAAATTTGGGGCAAAAAACACGGGGTTTGGGGGAAAAAACCCGGATTTTGGGGAAAAAAACACGGGTTTTGGGAAAAAAACACAGGGTTTGGGCAAAAAACACGGATTTTGAACAAAAACCACGGAGTTTGGGGGGGAAAATGGGGATTTGGGGGGAAAAACCAGAAATTTTAGAGGGAAAAAGTGGGAATTTGGGGGGAAAATGGGGATTTTAGAGAGAAAAAAGGAGAATTCTGAGGGAAAAACGGGAATTTTTGGGGGAAAACTGAAATTTGGGGGGAAAAGTGGGAATTTTAGAGGGAAAAAATGGGAATTTGGGGGGAAAAGGGGGATTTGGGGGGAAAAAACCTGAAATTCCGGGGGGAAAATGAGAATTTTGGGGAAAGACTCAGGAATTTGGGTGGAAAAAGTCCTAAAAATTTTTTTAAAACCCCAAAAATTCCCCCCCCCAAAAATAAATAATCCCCCAAAAATTCCCAAAAGCCCCCGAAAAATTTTTTAAAAAATCCCCAAAAATAAGACTAAAAAAATCCTTAAAAAAAAAAAACCAAAAAAAATTTTAAAAAGCCAAAAAACTCACCAAAACCAAAACAAATAAACCAAAGAAATCCCCCCCCAAAAATTCTAAAAAAATCCTAAAAAAAACCCCAAAAATAATTTTTAAAATGCCAAAACACTTCCCCAAAATTACAACAAAAATCCCCCCAAAAAAACACAAATAAAATCCCCCAAATCCCCAAAAATTCCCCTAAAACAACAAAAAAAATCCTTTAAAAAACTCTAAAAAAATCCTATAATAACCCCCAAAAATAATTAAAAAAATCAAAGAATTCCCCAAAATTACAACAAAAATCCCCAAAAAATCACAAAAAATTCCCCAAAAATAAAACAACAACAACAACAAAAAAATCCCTTTAAAAAGTCTAAAAAATCCTAAAAAAAAACCCCAAAAATAATAAAAAAAAGCCAAAAAATTCCCCAAAAATAAAACAAAAAATCCCCGAAAAATCTAAAAAAATTCTTTAAAAATCCCCAAAAATTCACAAAAAATCCCAGAAATTCCAGAATGTTCTCCCAAGGTTCCCAACCCCCCCAGGTGGCCTCACTTGTTGAGCCAGATGACGGCGTTCAGGTCCAGGTGATTCGTGGGCTCGTCCAACATCAGCAGCGTCGGCTCCAGGAACAGCGCCCTGAAAAACACACCTGGCACTCACCTGGGGGCACCTGGCACAGTTGGCACCCACCTGGCACTCACCTGGGCACACCTGGCACAGCTACGCACACCTGGCACTCACCTGGGCACTCACCTGGGCACACCTGGCACAGGTGGGCACACCTGAGATACACCTGGGCACACCTGGGGGCACCTGAGATACACCTGGGCACACCTGGGCACTCAGCTGGGCACAGCTGGGCACAACTAAGGGCATCTGGGGGAGCTGGGATGCACCTGAGATACACCTGGGGGCACCTGGGCACACCTGAGACACACCTGGGCACAGCTAAGATACACCTGCGCACACCTGGGCACTGACCTGGGCACACCTGGGGACACCTGAGATACACCTGGGCACAGCTGAGGGCACACCTGGCACAGCTGGGCAGAACTGGGGGCACTTGAGATACATCTGAGGAGAACTAGGCACACCTGGGCACACCTGGAGAAGCTGGGATACACCTGGGATTCACCTGGGCACTGACCTGGGCACACCTGGGGGCACCTGAGATACACCTGGGGGCACCTGGGCACACCTGGGCACAGCTGGGCACTGACCTGGGCACACCTGGGGGCACTTGGAGCTCACCTGGGCCCACCTGAGCTCACCTGGAGCCCACCTGGTCCCACCTGAGCTCACCTGGTCCCACCTGGGCACACCTGAGCTCACCTGACCAGGCTGACGCGCATGCTCCAGCCCCCCGAGAACTCGCGGGTCGCTCTGCTCCCTGTTTCCATGGTAACACCAACCCCAGCCCCTCACCTGAGCCCACCTGAGCTCACCTGGACTCACCTGAGCTCACCTGGGCACACCTGAACTCACCTGGTCCCACCTGAGCTCACCTGGCCAGGCTGACGCGCATCCTCCAGCCCCCCGAGAACTTCCAGGTCGCTCTGTTCCCCGTTTCCATGGTAACACCAACCCCACCTGAGCCCACCTGAGCTCACCTGGTCCCACCTGGTCCCACCTGAGCTCACCTGGCCAGGCTGACGCGCATCCTCCATCCCCTCGAGAACTCGCGGGTTGCTCTGTTCCCCATTTCCATGGTAACACCGACCCCACCCCCTCACCTGAGCCCCCCTGAGCCCACCTGGTCCCACCTGGGCTCACCTGGCCAGGCTGACGCGCATCCTCCATCCCCCCGAGAACTTGCGGGTCGCTCTGTTCCCCGTTTCCATGGTAACACCAACCCCACCTGAGCCCACCTGGGCCCACCTGAGCTCACCTGGTCCCACCTGAGCCCACCTGGTCCCACCTGGGCTCACCTGGCCAGGCTGACGCGCATCCTCCATCCCCCCGAGAACTTGCGGGTCGCTCTGTTCCCCGTTTCCATGGTAACACCGACCCCACCTGAGCCCACCTGAGCCCACCTGGTCCCACCTGAGCCCACCTGGTCCCACCTGAGCTCACCTGGTCCCACCTGGGCTCACCTGGCCAGGCTGACTCGCATCCTCCATCCCCCCGAGAACTTGCGGGTCGCTCTGTTCCCCGTTTCCATAGTAACACTGAGCCCTGGAGCCCCCCAGCCCCTCACCTGGAGCTCACCTGGTCCCACCTGAGCTCACCTGGTCCCACCTGAGCTCACCTGGCCAGGCTGACGCGCATCCTCCAGCCCCCCGAGAACTTGCGGGTCGCTCTGTTCTGCATCTCGGGGGTGAAGCCCAGCCCGGCCAGGATCCGTCGGGCCTTGGCCTCGGCGGCGGCGGCGCCGATGGCGCGCAGCTCCTCGTACACCTGCGCAGGTGAGCCTCACCTGGGGGGCTGCCCGGGGCCCGCCTGGGCTCCACTGCCCCCCCCAGTTGGATCCAAAAGGATTTAATCCCCCCCAGGGTTGGTTTGATCCACCCCAGGTGTGCCCAGGTGTGCCCCAGGTGTGCCCAAATGTGCCCCAGGTGTGCCCAAGTGTGCCCCAGGTGTACCCCAGGTGCCCCCAGGTCTACCTCAGGTGTGCCCAGGTGTGCCTAGATCTATACCAGGTACCCCCAGGTGCATCCCAGGTGTGCCCAGGACTATCCCAGGTGCCCCCAGGTCCATCCCAGGTGCCCTCAGGTGCCCCCAGGTCCATCCCAGGTGCCCTCAGGTGCCCCCAGGTGTATCCCAGGTGTGCCCAGCTCTATCCCAGGTGTGCCCAGCTCTATCCCAAGTGTGCCCAGCTCTATCCCAGGTGTGCCCAGGTGCCCCCAGGTGTATCCCAGGTGCCCCCAGATGCCGCCAGGTGCCCCCAGGTGTGCCCAGGTCTATCCCAAGTGTGCCCAGCTCTATCCCAGGTGTGCCCAGGTGCCCCCAGGTGTATCCCAAATGCCCCTAGATGCCCCCAGGTGTGCCCAGGTCTATCCCAGGTGTATCCCAGGTGTGCCCAGGTCTATCCCAGGTGCCCTCAGGTGCCCCCAGGTGCCCCCAGGTCTATCCCAGGTCTATCCCAGGTGTGCCCAGGTGTATCCCAGGTGTGCCCAGGTGTGCCCAGGTACCTTCTCCAGCCTCTCTGCGGCCGTGTCGTCGCCGCTCTCCAGCAGCCCCTGCAGGCGCCGCTCCTCGTCCAGGAGCCGCAGGCGCTTGGTGTCGGCACGGAGCACGGCCTGGACGGCAGGTGTGTCATCAGCCAGCACCTCTGGGACAGGTGAGAGACAGGTAAACACACAGGTGAGACAGGTGAGACACACAGGTAACACACAGGTAACACACAGGCACCGCTCCTCCTCCAGGAGCCGCAGGCGCTTGGTGTCGGCGCGGAGCACGGCCTGGACGGCAGGTGTGTCATCAGCCAGCACCTCTGGGACAGGTAAACACACAGGTGAGACAGGTGAGACACACAGGTAACACACAGGTAACACACAGGTAACACACAGGTAACACACAGGTAACACACAGGTAAGACACAGGCGCCGCTCCTCGTCCAGGAGCCGCAGGCGCTTGGTGTCGGCGCGGAGCACGGCCTGGACGGCAGGTGTGTCATCAGCTAACACCTCTGCACAGGTAAACACACAGGTGAGACAGGTAAGGGACAGGTGAGACACACAGGTAACACACAGGTAACACACAGGCGCCGCTCCTCGTCCAGGAGCCGCAGGCGCTTGGTGTCGGCGCGGAGCACGGCCTGGACGGCAGGTGTGTCATCAGCTAACACCTCTGCACAGGTAAACACACAGGTGAGACAGGTGAGGGACAGGTGAGGGACAAGTGAGACAGGTGAGACAGGTGAGACAGGTGAGACACACAGGGAACACACAGGTAAGACACAGGTAACACACAGGGGCTGCTCCTCGTCCAGGAGCCACAGGTGTCAGCGCGGAGCACGGCCTGGACGGCAGGTGTGTCATCAGCTAACACCTCTGCACAGGTGAGACAGGTGAGGGACAGGTGAGAGACAGGTGAGGGACAGGTGAGGGACAGGTAAACACACAGATAAGGAACAGGTGAGACACACAGGTAACACACAGGTAACACCCAGGTGCGTCATCACCCAGCATCTCTGGGACAGGTAAGCTCCAAAGTACATCCAGGTGTATCTCAGGTGTGCCCAGGTGTGCCCACGTGTATCCCAGGTGTATCTCAGGTGTGCCCAGGTGCCCCCAGGTGTGCCCAGGTGTATCCCAGGTGTGCCCAGGTGTATCCCAGGTGTATCTCAGGTGTATCCCAGGTGTGCCCAGGTGTATCCCAGGTGTATCCCAAGTGTATCTCAGGTGTGCCCAGGTGCCCCCAGGTGTGCCCAGGTGTATCCCAGGTGTATCTCAGGTGTGCCCAGGTGTAGCCCAGGTGTATCTCAGGTGTGCCCAGGTGTATCCCAGGTGTATCTCAGGTGTGCCCAGGTATATCTCAGCCCCCCCCAGGTGTGCCCAGGTGCCCCCAGGTACATCTCAGGTGTGCCCAGGTGTACCTCAGGTGTATCTCGGGTACGCCCAGGTGTGCCCACCTTGCTCGCAGAGCAGCACGTCGATGTTGGGGGGGATGCTCAGGTTCCCTCCAGGTGTATCCCAGCCCCCCCAGGTGTGCCCAGGTGTGCCCAGGTGTATCCCAGATTTGCCCAGGTGCACCCAGGTGTACCCAGGTGTTCCCAGGTGTGCCCACCTCGCTCGCAGAGCAGCACGTCGATGTTGGGGGGGATGCTCAGGTTCCCCCCCAGGTGTATCCCAGCCCCCCCAGGTGTGCCCAGGTGTGCCCAGGTGTATCCCAGGTGCCCCAGGTGTGCCCACCTTGCTCGCAGAGCAGCACGTCGATGTTGGGGGGGATGCTCAGGGCTCTGTTGGCGATGTGCTTCAGCAGCGTCGTCTTCCCCTTCCTAAAAAACCCCAAAATCACCCCAAAATCACCCAAATCCACCCCAAATCCACCCAAAATCACCCAAAATCACAGAAATCACCTCAATTTCACCCAAAATCACCCAAAATCCACTCGAATTCACCCTAAATTCACCCAAATCCACCAAAACCCACCCCAAATTCACCCAAATCCACCCCAATTCACCCAAAATCCACCCAAAATCACCCAAATCCACCCAAAATTCACCCAAAATCCACCCAAATCCACCCCAAATCACCCAAATTCACCCAGAATTGACCCCCAAAATCCCGGATTTTTTTCCCCAAACCCCCAGAATGAGCCCTGCAATCCCAGATTGCCCAAAATCGCCGTTTTTCACCCCAAACGGACCCGTTGGGCCCCACGAGGCCGTAGCGGCTCCCCCGGTCCCTGAACTGCCTTAAAACCTCCAGAATTAACCCCAAAAACCCCAAAATTAACCCCAAAAATCCCAGAATTAACCCCTTAAGTCCCAGAATTAACCCCAAAAATCCCATAAATGACCCCAAAATCCCCAGAACAAACCAAGATTAAGCCCAGAAATGACCCCAAAATCCTGAGATTTTTGCCCCAAAACCCCCAGAATCAACGCCAAAAACCCCAAAATTAACCCCAAAAATCCCAAAATTAACCCCTAAAATCCCAGAATTAACCCCAAAAATCCCATAAATGACTCCAAAACTCCCAGAATTAACACCAAAAACCCAAAAATTAACCCCTAAAATCCCATTATTAATCCCTAAAACCACAGGATTAACCCCAAAAACCCCAGAATGAACCCCAAAAATCCCATTATTAACCCCAAAATTCCCAGAATAAACCCAGAACAAACCAAGATTAAGCCCAGAATTAACCCCAAAATCCTGAGGTTTTTGCCCCAAAATCCCCAGAAATGACCCAAAACCCCCAGAATTAACCCCCAAACCCCCAAAATTAACCCCAAAAATCCCATTATTAACCCCAAAAGCCCCAGAATGAACCCAGAACAAACCAGGATTAAGCCCAGAACTAAACCCCAAAATCTTGAGGTTTTTACCCCCAAAACTCCAGAATTACTCCAAAATTAACCCCAAAAATCCCAAAATTAATCCCTAAAATCCAATAAATGACCCCAAAACCCTCAAAATTAACCCCAAAACTCCCAGAATTAACCCCTAAACTCCCATCCTTAACCCCTAAAACCCCAGAATTAACCCCTAAAAACCAGAGAATTAACCCCAAAAATCCCGGATTTTTCCCCAAAAACCCCCCAGAATGAACCCTGCAATCCCAGATTGCCCAAAATCCCCGGATTTGGCCCCAAACGGACCCGTTGGGCCCCACGAGGCCGTAGCGCCTCCCCCAGGCCCTGAACTGCCTCAAAACCCCAAAATTAACCCCCAAAACCCCAAAATTAACCCCAAAAACCCCAAAATTAACCCCAAAAATCCCAGAATTAACCCCAAAAATCCCAGAATTAACCCCTAAAGTCCCAGAATTAACCCCAAAAAATCCCATAAATGACCCCAAAACTCCCAGAATTAACCCCAAAATCCCCAGAATTAACCCAAAACAAACCAAGATTAAGCCCAGAATTAACCCCAAAATCCTGAGGTTTTTGCCCCAAAATCCCCAGAAATGACCCAAAACCCCCAGAATTAACCCCCAAACCCCCAAAATTAACCCCAAAAATCCCATTATTAACCCCAAAAGCCCCAGAATGAACCCAGAACAAACCAGGATTAAGCCCAAAACTAAACCCCAAAATCTTGAGGTTTTTGCCCCCAAAACTCCAGAATTACTCCAAAATTAACCCCAAAATTCCCACAATCGACCCCAAAAATCCCAAAATTAATCCCTAAAATCCAATAAATGACCCCAAACCCCTTAAAATTAACCCCAAAACTCCCAGAATTACCCCCTAAACTCCCATCGTTAACCCCTAAAATCCCAGAATTAACCCCTAAAACCACAGAATTAACCCCAAAAATCCCGGATTTTTTCCCCAAACCCCCCAGAATAAACCCTGCAATCCCAGATTGCCCAAAATCGCCGTTTTCCGCCCCAAACGGACCCGTTGGGCCCCACGAGGCCGTAGCGGCGCCCGGCCACGATGAACAGGTCGGCGTTGACGTAGAGATCCTTGCCGTGGGCCGAGATGCTGAACTTCTCCAGCTGGAACGGGGCAAAAAACCCCAGAAACGGGAAAAAGGGGAAAAATGGGGGAAAAAACCCCAGAAACGGGAAAAAGGGGAAAAAACGGGGCAAAAAACCCCAGAAACGGGAAAAAGGGGGAAAAATGGGGCAAAAAAAACCCCAGAAACGGGAAAAAGGGAGAAAAATATGGGGAATAGGGAAGAAAAGGGGGGAAAAATGGGGAAAAAATGGGGAAAAAAAGGCGGGGAAATGGGGAAAAATGGGGGAAAATATGGAAAAAAAAGGGTGGGAAGTTGGATTAAATGGGGAAAAATAGGGGGAAAATGGGAAAAAAAGGGGGGGAAATGGGGAAAAAAAGGGGGAAATGGGGAAAAATGGGGAAAAATGGGGAAAAATGGGGGGAAAATGGGGGGGAAATGGGGAAAAATGGGGAAAAAATGGGGAAAAAATGGGGAAAAAATGGGGAAAAAATGGGGAAAAAATGGGGAAAAAATGGGGAAAAAATGGGGAAAAATGGGGAAAATGGGAGGAAAATGGGGAAAAATGGGGAAAAAATGGGGAAAATGGGGGGAAAATGGGGAAAAAATGGGAAAATGGGGAAAAATGGGGGGAAAAATGGGGAAAAAATAGGGGGAAATGGGGGGAAATGGGGAAAAAAGGGGAAAAATGCGGAAAAAATGGGGAAAAAATGGGGAAAAAATGGGGAAAATGGGAGGAAAATGGGGAAAAATGGGGAAAAAATGGGGAAAAAATGGGGAAAATGGGGAAAAATGGGGGGAAAATGGGGAAAAATTGGGGAAAATGGGGAAAAACGGGGGGAAATAGGGAAAAAAGGGGGGAAATGGGGAAAAAAAGGGGGAAATGGGGAAAAAAGGGGGGAAATGGAGAAAAATGGGGGGAAATGGGGAAAAAATGGGGAAAAAATGGGGAAAATGGGGAAAAGGAGTGAAAAAATGGGGAAATGGGGAAAAATGGGGAAAAAATGGGGAAAAATGGGGGGAAATGGGGAAAAAATGGGGGGAAAAATGGGGGGAAAAATGGGGAAAAATGGGGGGAAAATGGGGGGAAAATGGGGAGAAAATGGGGAAATGGGGAAAAATGGGGAAAAATGGGGGGAAAAGTGGGGGGAAATGGGGAATAATGGGGGAAAATGGGAAAAAAATGGGGGAAAGGGGTGGAAAACGGGGAAAAATGGTGAATTTTGAGGTTCCCCAGGTGAGTTTTAGTCCCGCCAGGTGTGCCCAGGTGAGTTCTGGGTGCCCCCATGTGAGTTCTGAGCCCCCTTCAGGTGAGTTTTGGGCGCCCCCAGGTGAGTTTTGGGCCCCCCAGGTGAGTTTTGGGCCCCCCCAGGTGAGTTTTGGGCCCCCTCAGGTGAGTTTTGGGCCCCCCCAGGTGAGTTTTGGGCCCCCCCAGGTGAGTTCTGGGCCCCCCCAGGTGAGTTCTGGGCCCCCAGGTGAGTTTTGGGTGCCCCCAGGTGAGTTTTGGGCCCCCAGGTGAGTTTTGGGCCCCCAGGTGAGTTTTGACCCCCCAGGTGAGTTCTGGGCCCCCAGGTGAGTTTAGGGTGCCCCCAGGTGAGTTCTGGGTCACCCCAAGTGAGTTCTGAGCCCCCCAAGGTCAGTTTTGCTCCCCCAGATGCCCCCAGGTGAGTTCTGGGCCCCCCCAGGTGTGTTTTGGGTGCCCCCAGGTAGGTTTTGGCCCCCCCCAGGTGTGCCCAGGTGAGTTCTGGGTGCCCCCAGGTGAGTTTCGCCCCCCCCCAGATGAGTTTTGCCCCCCCAGGTAAGTTCTGGGTGCCCCCAGGTGTGCCCAGGTGCCCCAGGTGTCCCCAGGTGAGTTCAGGTCCCCCCCAGATGAGTTCTGGGTGCCCCCAGGTGAGTTTTGCCCCCCCCAGGTGCCCCCAGGTGTGCCCAGGTGTGCCCACCTTGATGTCGGAGGCGTTCTCCAGCATGGCCTGGCGCGAGGACAGCTCGGCCTGCGACACCGCGAAGTCGCCCTCGCCCGTCATGGCCGCCGCCCGCAGCGACGCCACCTGCCGCTCAAACTCCGCCTGGGCGGGGCCACGGGGATCAGGCCACGCCCACAAAGGGGTGTGTCTATCAGGGACACGCCCAGCGTAGGTTATACCCACTAGGACACGCCCCCGTCATGGCCGCCGCCCGCAGCGACGCCACCTGCCGCTCAAACTCCGCCTGGGCGGGGCCACGGGGATCAGGACACGCCCACAAAGGGGTGTGTCCAGCAGGGGACACGCCCACAGCAAGATACACCCACTGAGACACGCCCCCCATCATGGCCGCCGCCCGCAGCGATGCCACCCAGTTATACCCCACCCATTAAGCCACACATAGATAGGCCACACCCACAAGGAGTCACACCCAGTTAGGCCACACCCACAGGGAATCACACCCAGTTAGGCCACACCCACAAACAGTCATACCCAATTAAGCTCCACCCATTAAACCACACCTAACTAGGCCACACCCACAAGGAGTCACACCCAGTTAGGCCACACCCACAAGGAGTCACACCCAGTTAGGCTCCACCCATTAAACCACACCTAACTAGGCCACACCCACAAGGAGTCACACCCAGTTAGGCCACACCCACAAGGAATCACACCCAGTTAGGCTCCACCCATTAAACCACACCGAGCTAGGCCACACCCACAAGGAGTCACACCCAGTTAGGCCACACCCATTAAACCACACCCAGTTAGACCACACCCACAAGGAGTTACACCCAGTTAGGCTCCACCCACTAAACCACACCTAGCCAGGCCACACCTACAAGGAGTTACACCCAGTTAGGCCACACCCATTAAACCACACCCAGCTAGGCCACACCCACAAACAGCCACACCCAGTTAAGCCCCGCCCCCCTCAGGCCCCGCCCCTCACCTGTTTCTTCATTTTCTTCTTCTCCTTTTTGCTGACTCGGGCGTCCGGCCCCGCCCTCGGCCCCGCCCCCTCCTCGTCCTCCTGGGGGGACCAAAAATTCCCAAAAATTCCAAAAAATCCCTAAAAATGTCCAAAGTGCCCCAAAAAATCCCAAACCACCCCGAAACAGCCCCAAAATATCCAAAAATACTAAAATTAGCCCAAAAAAAACCCAAAATTACCTTTAATAGCCCCAAAAAACCTCAAAATATCCCAAATTATCCCCAAAATATCCCAAACCACCCCAAAACATCCAAAAATGCCAAAATTAGCCCCCAAAACTCTAAAATAACCCTAAAATATCCCAAAATGTCCCAAAATACCCCAAAAATATTTCAAAATATCCCAAAATATCCCAAATATCCCCAAAATATCCCCAAAATATCCCCCCCAAAATTCCAAAGCGCTCTTAGAAATCCCAAAATTTCCCAAATTAACCCCAAAATATCCCTAAAATATTCAAAAATCCCCCCAAAATATCCCAAATTACACCAAAATTTCCCAAAATACCCCAAATTAACCCCAAAATATCCCCAAAATAACCCCAAAGTACCCCAAATAAACCCCAAATCCCCCCAACACCCCCAAAATCCCCCAATCCCCACTCACGTTCTCGCTGCCTTTCCGGGCTCCTTCCTCCTCTTCCTCCTCTTCCTCCTCCTCCTCCTCGTCCCTCAGGGCCCCGAATTTGTTCTGTCCCAAAATGGGGCAAAAAATCCCAAATTTGGCATCTCATTCCCCCAAAAATCTGAAAGTTTCTCCCACCACAAAATCCCCCCCAAAAAAACATAAATTTTCAGAGCTCACCTTTCCCAAAAACCCCAAAAAATGAAAAATTTGGGGTTTAACAACCCCCAAAATCAAAAATTTGGGGTCTAAAAACCCCCAAAAACCCCAAAAGTTAAAAATTTGGGGTCTAAAACCCCCGAAAACCGCAAAAAATCAAAAATTTGGGGTTTAACAACCCCAAAAACCCCAAAAATCCCAAAACCCCAAAATTTTGGGGTCTTGCCTCCCCCCCAAAACCCCAAAAATCAAAATTTTGTGGCCTCACTTTCCTCAAAACTCCCCCAAAACTCCCAAATTTTGGGGATTCCCCTCCCCAAAACCCCAAATTTTGGGGTCTCTTATTCCAAAAACCTCAAATTTTTGGGTCTCTTATCCCAAAAACCCCAAATTTTGGGGTTTCCATCCCCAAAAACTCCAAAGTTTTGGGTCTGAACCCCAAAAAAACCTCAAAGTTTGGGGTCTCACATGCCCTAAAACCCAAATAACCCCAAAAACAACCCCAAAAACCCCCAAAATCCCAAATTTTGGAGTCCTCAACCCCCAAAAAACCCCAAAAAACCCGAAAACCGAAAAAAAAAAAGAACCAAAAAACCCCAAAACCCCAAAATTCAGAACCCTCAACCCCAAAAATCCCAAAATTTGGAATCCTCAACCCCAAAAACCCCCAAAAACCCCCCCAAAAAAACCCCAAAATCCCAAAATTTGGAATCCTCAACCCCAAAAATCTCAAATTTTGGGATCTCCCACCCCAAAAAAACCCCAAATTTTGGGGACTTTCACCCCAAAACTGCCAAATTTTGGGGTCTTACTCCCAAAAAGTCCCAAATTTTGGGGTTTTTCCCCCAAATTCCCCCCAAATTCCCCCCTCACCTTCCTGCCCGGGGCCTCCTCGGAGCCTTCGGCCTCATCCTCATCGCTGGGGGGCCTCCCCTGAGGGATTTTGGGGACAAAAATGAGAAAATCCCAAAATTTGGGACATTTTGGGTCCCCCAAATGGGGAAGTGTTAAAAAATTGGGGAAAAAAAACAAAATTGGGGGGAAAAAAATCCCAAAACTGGGGGAAAAACCCCAAAATTGGGGAAAAAAATCCCCAAACTGGGGGGAAAAATCCCAAATTTGGGGAAAAATCCCAAAACTGGGGGAAAAAAATTTCCAAAATTGGGAAAAAAAACCAAAATTGGGAAAAAAAATCCCAAAATTGGGGTAAAATCCCAGAACTGGGGGGAAAAAAATCCCAAAATTGGGGAAAAAATCCCCAAAGTTTGGGAAATGTTAAAAAATTGGGGGAAAAAATCCCAAAATTGGGGAAAAATCCCAAATTTGGGGGAAAAAAATCCCAAAATTGGGGGAAAAATCCCCAAATTGGGAAAAAATTCCCAAAACTGGGGGAAAAAAATTTCCAAAATTGGGAAAAAAAAACCAAAATTGGGAAAAAAATCCCAAAATTGGGAAAAAAATCCCAAAATTGGGGGGAAAACATTTCCAAAATTGGGGGGAAAAAATTTCCAAAATTGGGAAAAAAATCCCAAATTTGGGGAAAAATCCAAAAATTGGGGAAAAATCCAAAAATTGGGGGAAAAAAATCCAAAATTGGGAAAAAAATCCCAAAATTGGAGATAAAAAGCCAAAATTAGGGGAAAAATCCCAAAATTGGGGGAAAAAATCTGAAAATTCTGCACCTGTTTCTTTCCTTTGGGTTTTTCTTTTTTGGGATTTTTCTTCTTCTTCTTCTCAGCCTCCTCTTCCTCCTGGGGATCAAAAAAAATTTAGGATTTTTTGAAGGATTTTGGGGTTTTTTAAAGGAATTTGGGGGTTTTTTTAAGAATTTTTGAGATTTTTTTTTTAAGAATTTTGGGGTTTTTTGAGGATTTTTGGGGGTTTTGTGAGAAATTTTCACGGTTTTTTGAGAAATTTTCACTTTTTTTTGAGGAATTTTAGGGTTTTTTTGAGAAATTTTAGGGTTTTTTTGAAGTATTTTGGGGTTTTTTGAGGAAATGTTGGGGTTTTTTGAGGAAATGTTGGGGTTTTTTGAGGAAATGTTGGGGTTTTTTGATGAATTTGGAGATTTTTAAGGAATTTTGGGGTTTTTTTGAAGAATTTTGGGGGTTTTTTGAGGAATTTTGGGGTTTTTTTAGGAATTTTAGAGTTTTGATTTAGGAATTTTTGGGTTCTTTCGAGGAATTTTGAGGTTTTTTTGAAGAATTTTGGGGTTTTTTTAGAAATTTTGGGGTTTTTTTGAGGAATTTTGGCGTTTTTTCCAGGAATTTTGGTTTTTCCCCCCACCTTGCTGCTCTTGCCCTTGCTTGGTTTTTTCTCCTTTTCTTCTTCCTCCTCCTCCTCCTCTTCCTCACTCAGCTCCTGGTTCAGGGCAGCAAAAACGTTCCCACCCTAAAAATAAAACATAAAAATCCAAATTATTCCTTTTCCCCCCAATCCCACCTGCTGCCACCTCTACACCCCAAAACCCCAAATTTTAATTAAAATTTTTCATTTTTTATAAAGATTCTCCTCCAAATTCCCTTTTTTGGGGGATTTTCCCCAATTTTTGGAGGATTTTTCCCATTTTGGGGAATTTTTTTTCCCATTTTTTTGGGAAACTTCCCCCCATCTTTGGGTGATTTCTGTAATTTTTCAAGGATTTCTCCATTTTTGTTGATTTTTCCCCCCAGTTTTTAGGATCTACCCTTTTTTGAGGAATTTTCTCTATTTTATGTGATTTCCCCCCATTTTTTGGTGTATTTTTTTGGTGGATTTTCCCCGTTTTTTCTGATTTTCCCCCTTTTTTGTGAGTTTTTTCCTATTTTTTTTCCAATTATCTCCATTTTTCTCTGTATTTACCCCCAATTTTTTCTACTTCCTCCTCATTTTGGGATGAATTTTCCCCATTTTTTTCCCACCCTCCCCTATTTTTTGTGATTTCTTCCATTTCCCCCCATTTTTTGTCTTTTTTCCCATTTTTTCCCCATTCCCACCTCATTTTTTCGTGTTTTCCCCCCATTTTTTTCATGTTTTTTCCCATTTCTTTCTATTTTCTTCCCAATTTTTTTGTTATTTCTTCCATTTTCCCCCATTTTCTGTCTTTTCCCCCATTTTTTCCCATTCCCACCTCATTTTTTCGTGTTTTTCCCCAATTTTTTTCATGTTTTTCCCCCATTTTTTGGTGTTTTTCCCCCATTTTTTGGTGTTTTCCCCCATTTTTTCACATTTTTCCCCCATTTTTTTGTGTTTTCCCCCATTTTTCATGTTTTTCCCCCATTTTTTGTGGTTTTTTCCCATTTTTTGTGGTTTATTCCCCATTTTTCCCCCCTGTTTCCCCCTCACCTTCCTCCTCCTCGCTCCCCTCCGGGCCGCTGGAGCTGTGGGCAGAGATTGGCTCACCGAGGGCCCCCGGGGCCTTCATCCTCCTCCTCCTCTTCCTCCTCCTCAGGCCCCCCATTCCCCTCCAGACCTTCCTCCTCCTCCTCCTCCCCTTCCTCCTCCTCCTCCTCCTCAGAGACCCCCGGGACCCCCCAGGCCCCCCCAGGACCCTCCAGGACCCCCCCAGGGCCTTCCTCTTCCTCCTCCTCCTCCTCCTCCTCTTCTTCAGACCTCCCCAGGACCCCCCGGGACCTTCCTCCTCTTCTTCCTCCTCCTCCTCCTCAGAGACCCCCCAGGGCCTTCCTCCTCCCCCTCCTCCTCCTCTTCCTCCTCCGAGACCCCCAGGCCCCCCCATTTCCCTCCAGGCCCCCCCAGGACCTTCCTCCTCCTCCTCCTCCTCCTCCTCAGACCCCCCCATTCCCCTCCAGGCCTTCCTCCTCCTTCTCCTCCTCCTCAGACCCCCCCATTCCTTTCCAGAACCTTCCTCCTCCTCCTCAGACCCCCCCATCCCCTCCAGACCTTCCTCCTCCTCCTCCTCTTCCTCCTCCTCAGACCCCTTCCCCAGGACCCCCATTCCTTTCCAGAACCTTCCTCCTCCTCCTCCTCCTCAGACCCCCCCATTCCCTCCAGACCTTCCTCCTCCTCCTCCTCCTCAGACCCCCCATCCCCTCCAGACCTTCCTCCTCCTCCTCCTCCTCAGACCCCCCATCCCCTCCAGACCTTCCTCCTCCTCCTTCTCCTCCTCAGACTCCCCCCATTTCCCTCCAGGACCTTCCTCCTCCTCCTCCTCCTCAGACTCCCCCCATTTCCCTCCAGGACCTTCCTCCTCCTCTTCCTCAGGCCCCCCCATTCCTTTCCAGAACCTTCCTCCTCCTCCTCTTCCTCAGGCCCCCCCATCCCCTCCAGACCTTCCTCCTCCTCCTCTTCCTCAGGCCCCCCCATCCCCTCCAGACCTTCCTCCTCCTCCTCCTCCTCCTCCTCCTCAGGCCCCCCCCATCCCCTCCAGACCTTCCTCCTCCTCCTCCTCCTCCTCCCCAGGCCCCCCCCATTCCCCTCCAGACCTTCCTCCTCCTCTTCCTCAGACCCCCCCCATTCCTTTCCAGAACCTTCCTCCTCCTCCTCCTCCTCAGACCCCCCCATCCCCTCCAGACCTTCCTCCTCCTCCTCCTCCTCAGGCCCCCCCATTCCCCTCCAGACCTTCCTCCTCCTCCTCCTCCTCCTCAGGCCCCCCATTCCCTCCAGACCTTCCTCCTCCTCCTCCTCCTCCTCATCAGCGGCCGCTGCCAGTGCCTGCAGCCTCCGGCTCAGCTCCTCCTCCTCGGGCTCAGGCTCCGCCCCCCGCGGCCGCCGCCCCTCCTTCCGCCGGTCCCGCTTCCGCCGCGAGCCCTGCGGGGGGTCATTATGCTAATTAGCGCTTAATTAGCACCTTGATTAACGCCTGGTGCATTGAAGCCAAGCTGGGTTTGGCTCCGCCCATTTTAGCCACACCCATCTTAGCCCCACGCCTAATTTGCATTACTCCCTCCCCTTTAAGCCCCACCCCTTTAGCCACATTCAGCTGCTCCCAGAAAACCCCACCCATTTTAGCCCCACCCACCACAGCCCCACCCATTTAAGCCCCTCCCCTTTTGTCCCTCTCCCTTTAACCCCGCCCTTTTTTGCCCCTCCCCTTTAAGCCTGACCCGTTTGACTCCTCCCCTTTTTACCCCACCCATTTTAGCCCCACCCCTTTTCTCCCTGAACCCCTCCTCCTTTAAACCCCTCCCCTCCAGCCCCACCCCTTTAAGCCCCTCCCACTCCCCATTAACCCTTTCCTTTAACCCCACCCCCTTCACACACCTCCTGAAATGACCTCATTAGCATAACTAATTAACCTAATTAGCATAATGAACCTGGGTGGGAGCTGGCCCCTCCTTCTCGGGGGCGGGAGGGGGCGGGGCCGGCGCCGCCTTCTCCTCCTCAGCCAATTCCTCGAAGAACTGGGGGGAAAAACGGGAATTTGGGGAAAATTTGGGAATTTGGGGGGAAAAATGGGAATTTGGGGGGAAAAATCTGGGAATTTTGAGGGAAAAAATGGGAATTTTGGGAAAATTTGGGAATTTGGGGGGGAAAAAATGAGAATTTTGGGAAAATCTGAGAATTTTGGGAGGAAATCTATTCATTATGGGGGAAAAAATGGGAATTTTGAGGAAAAATTTGGGAATTTGGGGAACATTTGGGAATTTTCTGGTAAAATCTGGGAATTTGGGGGAAAATCGGGGAATTTTGAGGGGGGAAAAGGGAATTTCGGGAAAATTTGGGAACTTTGTGGGGAAATCTGGAAATTGTGGGAAACTTTGGGGATTCTGGTGGGAAATTTGGGATTTTTTGGGGGGAAAAAAAGGGAATTTTGGAGAAAATTTGGAGATATGGGGAAGTTTCTGGGACTTTTCTGGGGAAACCCAGGAGTTTTGGGGGAAAAAAGGGAATTTTGGGGGGGAAAATGGGAATTTTGGGGGGAAATCTGAGAAATGTAGAGGAAAAAATGGGAATTTTGGGGGAAATCCAGGAACTTTGGGGTCCTGGAATTTTGGGAATTTGGGGAGGGGTCCCCAGGAATTTGGGGAGGGGTCAGAGGTCAAAGGTCAGGGGTCACTCACGGATTTTTTGCCTTTCCGGTCCTTCTTGCCCTTCTTGACCGGTTGCTCTGCGGGGGGAGGGGCGGTTAAATGGGTCTGGGGGCGCCCCAAAACCCCCAGAGGTTTAGAGGGAGACCCCCCCCAAAATTTGGGGGTTGGTTTAGGGGGGTTCCTCATAAATTGGGGGGTTTGGGGTGAAAAAATGGGGGGAAAAGGGGCCCAAAATCCCGGGGTCCCCTCACGGGGGTCTCACCCTCTTCCCGCCATTTTGGGGTCCCCTCATGGGGTCTCACCCTCCTCCCGCCATTTTGGGTTCCCCCTCCCTCAATCCCGGGGTCCCCTCATGGGGGTCTCCCCTCAATCCCGGGGGGTCTCATCTGCCTCTACCCCCCTAAATCCCGGGGTCCCCTCAGGGGGTCTCACCCTCCTCTCCTCCCGCCATTTCGGGGTCCCCTCAGGGGGTCTCACCCTCTTCCCGCCATTTTGGGTCCCCCCTCCCTCAATCCCGGGGTCCCCTCACGGAGTCTCACCCTCCTTTCCCCCCGCCATTCCCAGGGGTCTCACCCTCATCCCTCCCCAATTTTGGGGTCCCCTCAGGGGGTCTCACCCGCCTCCCGCCATTTCTGGGGCTCCCCTCAATCCCTGGGTCCCCTCACGGGGGTCTCACCCTCCTCTCCTCCCGCCATTTCTGGGCACCCCCCCCTCAAACCCGGGTTCCCCTCACGGGGTTCTCCCCTCCCACCATTTCAGGGTCCCCTCACGGGGGTCTCACCCTCCTCCTCCCCCCCAATTTCGGGTTCCCCTCACGGGGGTCTCCCCTCATTCCCCCTCCCCCAGTCCCGGGGTACCATCCCGGGGGTCTCCCCCCAGTTTCGGGGTCTCCTCCCGGGGGTCTCCCCCTCCTCCTCCCCCCATCCCCGGGGGTCTCACCCTCTTCCTCCCCCCCCTTCCATTCCTCCTGCTTGGCCCCCGCCGGCCGCGCTCCCTTCGGCATGGCCGGGCACCGCGCACTGCGCATGCGCAGCCACCGCCGCCCAGAGCTGCTTCCGGGCCGCACCGCCGCTTCCCATTGGTCCGCTTGTCCACAGCCCCCGCCCACCAGCCATGTTCCTCTTTAGCTATTGGCTAGCGCTTTTTTGTCCCGCCTATCCCTGAGGAAAAGCGTTCTCCTATTGGCTGATCCCGCCCCGCCGGGTTTTCTGCGCTGCTATTAGTCGGGTGATCTGTCAATCACACTGCTGCGCTGAGGCGATTCGCCGTCCTATTGGCTCCTCCCCTCTGCGTGTCCCCGCCCCTTCCCGCCTATTGGCGGAGCGCGGGCCCGCCCCGTCACGTGAGCTCCCGTCATGCCCCGCAAGCTGCCGTTCAGCGCCAAGCGGAAAAAGCAGCAGCTCCGGGACCGGCGGGAGCGGAAACGGGGCGGTGAGGGAGGGGCTGGGGGCGCCGGGAGAGGGCGCCGGGACCCCCGGGATGGGAGGAGAGGGAGCCCCGGGGATGGCGGCTGGGGGCGCCGGGAGAGAGCGCCGGGATCCCCGGGATGGGGGTGAGGGAGCCCCGGGGATGGCGGCTTGGGGCGCCGGGTTGTGAGGGGAAAGATCCCCGGGAATGGGGGCTGGGGGCGGCAGGAGAGAGCGCCGGGATCCCCGGGATGGGGAGAGAGGGAGCCCCGGGGATGGGGGCTGGGAGAGCCGGGTTATGAGGGGAAAGACCGCCGGGAATGGGGACTGGAACCTTCGGATCATGAGGGAAAGACCTCAGAGATGGATGCTGGGAACCCCGGGATTATGAGGGGAAAGACCCTCGGAATGGGGGGAGAGACTCCTCCGGGGATGGGGGCTGAGATCTCCGGATTATGAGGGAAAAAACCCCAGCAATGGGGACAAAAATCTCCCCGGGAAGGGGACCGAGGCCCCCTGACCCCCCCCTCACTGGTGGCCGCAGATGCCCCGGCCGGGCCGGCCTCGGGCCCCGGCAGCCGCAGCGGGAGCCGCGAGCGGGGCGGCGATGGCCCCCCCGGAGACCCCCCCTCAGAGCCCCCCCGGCGCCACGACCCCGGCAGGTGAGGGGGGAACCGGGGAAAATAACGGGATTGGGATGGGGGGGACGGGAGGGGAAGCCTGGAGTGGATTCGGGATGGGATTGGGAATGGAAGGGAAAGCCTGGAGTGGATTTGGGATGGGATTGAACGGGAGGGAAAGCCTGGAGTGGATTTGAGATGGGATTGAATAGGAGGGAAAGCCCGGAATAGGTTTGGGATGGGGGTAATGGGAACGAAAGTCCGGAGTGGATTTGGGGTGGGGATTAATGGGAGGGAAAGTCCAGACCGGATTTGGGATGGGATTGAATGGGACAGAAAGCCCGGAGTGGATTTGGGATGGGGGAACAGGGAGGGAAAGCCTGGAGTGGAGACTGGATGGGAGTTAACAAGAGGGAAAACCTGGACTGGATTTAGGATGGGGATTAACGGGAGGGAAAGTCCGGATTGGATTTGGGTTGGGGATTAATGGGAGGGAAAGTCCGGATTGGATTTGGGATGTGATTGGGAATGGGAGGGAAAGCCTGGAGTGGATTCGGGATGGGATTGGGAATGGGAGGGAAAGCCCGGACTGGATTTGGGGTGGGGGTAATGGGAGGGAAAGCCTGGAGTGGATTAGGGGTGGGAGTTAACAAGAGAGAAAACCTGGACTGGATTTAGGATGGGGATTAACGGGAGGGAAAGTCCGGACTGGATTTGGGATGGGATTGAATGGGAGGGAAAGTCGGGAGTGGATTTAGGATGGGATTGAGAGTGGGAGGGAAAGCCCGGAGTGGATTTGGGGTGGGAGTTAACAAGAGGGAAAACCTGGACTGGATTTTGGATAGCATTGAATGGGAGGGAAAGACTGGACTGGATTTAAGATGGGGATTAACGAGAGGGAAAACCCAGACTGGATTTAGGATGAGATTTAATAATATGGAAAATCTGGGCTGGGATTGGGACTGGGATTGGGACTGGGAGAATGCCTGGACTGGATTTGGGCTGGGATTTAATGGGAGGGAAAACCTGGCCTGGATTTCAGCTGGAATCCAGGTGTAAGGCAAAACCCGGCCTGGATTTCACTGGAATGCAGGCTGGAGGGAAAACCTGGTCTGGATTTCAGCTGGAATCCAGGTGTAAGGCAAAACCCAGCCTGGATTTCACTGGAACCCAGGTGTAAGGCAAAACCCGGCCTGGATTTCACTGGAATGCAGGCTGGAGGGAAAACCTGGTCTGGATTTCAGCTGGAATCCAGGTGTAAGGCAAAACCCAGCCTGGATTTCACTCGGAATCCAGGTGTAAGGCAAAACCCGGCCTGGATTTCACTGGAATGCAGGCTGGAGGGAAAACCTGGCCTGGATTTCAGCTGGAACCCAGGTGTAAGGCAAAACCCGGCCTGGATCCCGGGTGTCCGGGTCCAGAGTGGGGTCCGGCCGTGGGTGGGTGACCCCAGGAGGGGGGTCCGGCCGTGGGTGGGTGACCCCAGGAGGGGGATCCGGCCCGCTGACCCCCCCGGGGCCCCCCCAGGTTCCGGCTGCAGCTGGGGGGGCCCCGGGCCGAGGCCCTGGAGCGGAGCCGGCGCCGGGCCCAGGAGGAGCTGCTGGAGCTGCTGCCCGAGAGCGCCCTGGAGCTGGACCCCGACAGCGTCTACGGGCCCGGTGCGCCGGGGGAGGGGCTAGTGGGAAGGGGGAGGGGCTAGTGGGAAGGGGGAGGGGCCAGTGGGAAGGGGGAGGGGCTAGTGGGAACAGGGAGGGGCTACTGGGAGGGGAATGGCCACTGGGAATGGGGAGAGTGGCCACTGAAAATGGGAAGGTTGGGTCAGGAAAGGGTTAAATAATCTCTGGGAAATGTGAATGGTCCCAAAAAGTGAATTAATTACCCCAGAATTGATTAAGGGTTTACAAGAGAGCGTAAAGTAAGCGCTGGAAGGGGTGAAATGACCGCTGAGAGGGATGGAGTGACCACTGGAAAGGAGGCAGTGACCACTGGGAGGGACGGAGTGACCACTGGGAGGACAGAGTGACCATTGGGAGGGACGGAGTGACCACTGGGAGGACAGAGTGACCACTGGGAGGGTCAAAGTGACCACTGGGAGGGTTCAAGTGGCCCTAGGGAGCGATGGAATGACCCTGGCAAGGGACAAAGCGAGCCCTGGAGGGGACAAAGTGACCCCTGGAGGGGACAAAGGGACCCCTGGTGGGGACAGAGTGACCCCTGGAGGGACAGAGTGACCCCTGGAGGGGACAGAGTGACCCCTGGACGGGACAAAGTGACCCCTGGAGGGGACAAAGCGAGCCCTGGAGGGGACAGAGTGACCCCTGGAGGGGCAAAGTGACCCCAGGAGGGGACAAAGTGAGCCCTGGAGGGAACAAAGGGACCCTTGGAGGGGCAAAGTGACCCCTGGAGGGGGCAAAGTGACCCCTGGAGAGGACAGAGTGACCCCTGGAGGGGACAAAGTGACCCCTGGAGGGGACAAAGTGATCCCTGGAGGGGACAAAGTGACCCCTGGAGGGGACAAAGGGACCCCTGGAGAGGACAGAGTGGCCCCTGGCAGTGCCCGGTGGCCCTGGGCAGTGCCACCACCCTGAGGGTGACCCCGCCGTGTCCCCCCCGTGTCCCCCCCTGTCCCCAGGGCTGGATTTCCCCCGGCGCCCCCCCTGGAGCTTCGGGATGAGCCCCGAGGAGCTGCGGGCGCGGGAGGAGGCGGCGTTTGGGGACTTCCTGCGGGGGCTGGGGGACACCAGAGGGGACACTGGGGACAGCAGAGGGGACAGCCGGGGCCTGGCGCCCTTCGAGCACAACCTGGAGGTGACAGAGCCTGGCCCGAGGGGGGCTGGGGACATTCTGGGGGGGTTTGGGGACATTCTGGGGGGGCTAAGGGGGGTTTGGGGACATGGGAGGGGGGCTAAGGGGGGCTGGGGACATTCTGGGGGGGGTTTGGGGACATTCTGGGGGGGCTAAGGGGGGTTTGGGGACATTGTGGAGGGATTAGAGGGGAGGTTGGGGACATTCTGGGGGGGTTTGGGGACATTCTGGGGGGATTGGGGGACATTCTGGGGAGGGTTGGGGACATTCTGGGGGGGCTGAGGGGGGTTGGGGACATTCTGGGGGGGTGAGGGGGGGTTGGGGACATTGGGGACAGGGAGGGGGACATGGGAGTGGGGGTTAACGGGGGTTTGGGGACACTGGGGACAGGGAGGGGGGGGCTAAGGGGGGTTTGGGGACATTCTGGGGGGGTTTGGGGACATTCTGGGGGGGCTAAGGGGGGTTGGGGACATTCTGGGGGGGTTAAGAGGGGGTTTGGGGACACTGGGGACAGGGAGGGGGACATGCGGAGGGGGCTAAGAGGGGTTTGGGGACATTCTGGGGGGGCTAAGGGAGGTTTGGGGACACGGGAGGGGGGGTTAAGGGGGGTTTGGGGACACTGGGGAGGACAAGGCCCAGCGGTGTCCCCGTGGTGTCCCCAGACGTGGCGGCAGCTGTGGCGGGTGCTGGAGATGTCCGACATCGTGCTGGTCATCGCCGACGCGCGGCACCCGGTGACTGCCCCGTGTGTCTGTGTCACCTAGAGCTGTCACCTGTGTCACCTGTGTCACCTGAGACTGCCTCATGTCCCTGTGTCCATGTGTCACCTGTGTCCATGTGTCACCTGTGTCACCTGGGACTGTCCCTGTGTCACCCGGTGACTGCCCTGTGTCCCCTGTGTCCTTGTGTCACCTGTGTCATCTGATGACTGCTCCATGTCCCTGTGTCACCTGTGTCCTTGTGTCCCCTGTGTCCTTGTGTCACCTGTGTCATCTGATGACTCCTCCGTGTCCCCGTGTCACTGTATCACCTGGGGCTGTCCCTGTGTCACCTCTGCCACCCTGTGTCATCTGTGTCCCCCTGTGACTGTCCCCATGTCCCCAGTGACTGTCACTGTCCCCCCAGGCCCTGGATGTCCGCGTGTCCCTGACTGTCCGTCTGTCCCCAGGCCCTGGGGGTGTTCCTCTGTCCCTAACTGTCCGTCTGTCCCTGACTGTCCCCCTGTCCCTGACTGTCCATCTGTCTCTGACTGTTCGTCTGTCCCTAACTGTTCCCCTGTCCGTGACTGTCTGTCTGTCCCTGGGTGTCCCCTCTGTCCCTGACTGTCCCCCTGTCCCTGACTGTCCCCTTGTCCCTGATTGTCTGTCTGTCCCTGTCCGTCCGTCTGTCCCTGACTGTCCCCCTGTCCTTGTCAGTCCGTCTGTCCCTGACCGTCCGTCTGTCTCTGACCGTCCCCCTGTCCCTGACTGTCCCCCTGTCCCTGACCGTCCCCCTGTCCCTGACCGTCCCCCTGTCCCTGACTGTCCGTCTGTCCCTGACCGTCCCCCTGTCCCTGGGTGTCCCCCTATCCCTGACCATCCCCCTGTCCCTGTCCGTCCGTCTGTCCGCAGGCGCTGGGGGTGTTTCTGTGTCCCCCTGTCCCTGCCTGTCCCCCTGTCTCCCCCTCCCTGACCGTCCCCCTGTCCCCGTCCGTCCGTCTGTCCGCAGGCGCTGGGCGTGCCCCCCGCGCTGGCCGCCCACGTGACGCAGGACCTGGGCAAGGGGCTCATCCTCATCCTCAACAAGGTGGACCTGGCCCCGCCCTCGGTGGCCGTGGCCTGGAGCCACCTGCTGAGGGCGCGGCACGGCCCCGCCCACGTGGTGCCCTTCAGCTCCGCCCCCGGCCCCGCCCCCGGCCCAGGTAACCCCCCTGGGGGGATTTGGGGTGAATTTGGGGTGAATTTGGGGTTTTTAGGGGGTTTGGGGTGACATTGGGACCCACCTGCTGAGGGCGCGGCACGGCCCCGCCCACGTGGTGCCGTTCAGCTCCGCCCCCGGCCCCGCCCCCGGCCCAGGTAACCCCCCTGGGGGGGATTTGGGGTGAATTTGGGGTTTTTAGGAGGTTTGGGGTGACTTTGGCTGTTTTTGGGGTCCCCAGGGCTGGCTGTGGGGTGACTTTGGCTGTTTTTGGGGTGACCCTGGCTGTTTTTGGGGTGACTTTGGCTGGTTTTGGGGTCCCCAGGGCTGCAGAAGAAGCAGAAGAAGAGGGGGGGCCGCTGGGGCCGCGCCGTGGGACCCCGACTGCTGCTGGAGGCCTGCGAGGAGATCGTGGGGGGCGCCGGTGCGTGGGGAGGGGTCCTGGGGGGGGCTGGGTCCTTGGGGAGGGGTCCTGGGGGGGGGCTGGGTCCTTGGGGAGGGGTCCTGGGGGGGGGCTGGGTCCTTGGGGAGGGGTCCCAGGCTGTCCCTGGGGGTCTCAGGGGGGTCTGGGGACGCTCCGGGGGGAAATTTGGGTTGGGGTCACCCATCCAGGCATTGCGCGGAGCGGAACCTGCTTAGCTTTGTAATGAGGGGGGGGTGACGCAAAAGGGGAATCTGGGGAGCATCCTCTGTGTCCCCTGGGTGTCCCTGAATGTCCCAGTGCCCCCCAGTCCATCCCAGTTCCCGCCAGTCCATCCCAATCCCCCCTAGTTCCCCCCAATCCCCTCCCAGTCCATTCCCAGTCCCCCCCAGTTTGATCCCAGTCCCCCCCAGTACCCTCCCAGTCCCCCCCAGTCCCTCCCAATCCCTCCCAATCCCCTCCCAGTCCCCCCCAATCCCCTCCCAGTCCATCCCAGTCCCTCCCAGTTCCCCCCCATTCCTCCCCAATCCCCCTCAATCCCTCTCCCAGTCCCCCCCAATCCCCTCCCAGTCCCCCCAGTCCCCCCCAGTCCCTCCCAATCCCCTCCCAGTCCCCCCCAATCCCCTCCCAGTCCCTCCCAGTTCTCCCCCATTCCTCCCCAATCCCCCTCAATCCCTCTCCCAGTCCCCCCCAATCCCCTCCCAGTCCCCCCAGTCCCCCCCAGTCCCTCCCAATCCCCTCCCAGTCCCCCCCAATCCCCTCCCAGTCCCTCCCAGTTCCCCCCCATTCTTCCCCAGTCCCCCTCAATCCCTCTCCCAGTCCCCCCCAATCCCCTCCCAGTCCCCGCCAGTGCCCCCCAATCCCCCCCAGTCCATCCCAATCCCCCCCAATCCCCTCCCAGTCCATCCCAGTTCCCCCCCAGTCCCCCCCAGTGCCCCCAATCCCCTCCCAGTCCCCCACAATCCCCCCCCAGTTCCCCCAGTACCTCCTCCCAGTCCATTCCCAGTCCCCCCAGTCCCTCCCAGTCCCCCCCAGTCCCCCCCAGTCCCCCCCAATCCCCTCCCAGTCCCCCCAGTTTGATCCCAGTCCCCCCCTGTCCCCAGTGGACCTGAGCAGCTGGCGGGCGCGGCTGGAGCGGGCGGAGCAGCGCCCCGAGGATGAGGAGGATGGAGATGAAGATGAGGAGGAGGAGGAGGAGCCGCCGGCGGGGGATGAAGATGAGGAGGAGGAGGGGGCGGGGCCTGGGGGCGTGGCCCCGCCCCGGCAGTGGGAGCGCTACCGGCACGGCGTGCTGACCCTGGGCTGCGTGGGTGAGAGGGGCGGGGCCTGGAGGGGGGCGTGGTCAGTGGATGCTAATTATGTATGATCAGTGGGTGTGGTCACAGTGGGTGTGGTTGGGGCTGTGGTCATTGGGGTGGGAATTATGTGTGGTCAGTGGGCGTGGCCAGTATGGGTGTGGTTAAGGGCTGGGGTCATTGGGGGTGTAATCAATGGGTGTGGTCATTGGGGTGTGGTTTAGATGGGCGTAGCTCACTATGGGTGTGTCCCAGGTGTGCGTGGCTCGCTGTGGGTGTGGTTTTGGTGGGCATGGCTCACTGTGGCTGTGTCCCAGGTGGGCATGGCTCACTGTGGGTGTGTCCCAGGTGGGCGTGGCTGGCTGTGGGTGTGGTTTAGGTGGGCATGGCTCACTGTGGTTGTGTCCCAGGTGGGCGTGGCTCACTGTGGGTGTGGTTCCAAAGGGTGTGGCTCAATGTGGGTATGCTCCAGGTGGGCGTGGCTCACTGTGGCTGTGTCCTAGGTGGGTGTGGCTTACTGTGGGTGTGGTTACCATGGGTGTGGCTCACTGTGGGTGTGTCCCAGGTGGGCGTAGTTCACTGTGGGTGTGGCTAAGTTGGGTGTGACTCATTGTAGCTGTGTCCCAGGTGGGTGTGTGCCACTGTGGGTGTGGTTTTAATGGGTGTGGCTCACTGGGTGTGTCTCAGGTGGGCACAGCTAACTGTGGGTGTGGTTTCAATGGGCGTGGTTCGCTGTGGGTGTGGTTTAGATGGGTGTGGCTCACCATGGCTGTGTCCCACATGGGTGTGGCTCACTGTAGGTGTGGCTTAGGTGGGTGTGGCTCACCATGGCTGTGTCCCAGGTGGGCGTGGCTCACTGTGGGTGTGGTCCCACTGGGTGTGGCTCACTGTGGGCACACTCTGGGTGGGCGTGGCTCACTGTGGGCACACTCCGGGTGGGCGTGGCTCACTGTGGGCACACTCCGGGTGGGCGTGGCTCACTGTGGGCACACTCCGGGTGGGCGTGGCTCACGCTCGCTCCGGCCCCGCCCAGGGCTGCCCAACGCAGGTAAATCGTCGGTGCTGAACGCGCTGCTGGGGCGTGGCGCGGTGGGCGTGTCCCGCGCCCCCGGCCGCACCCGCTACTTCCAGACGCATTTCCTGACGGCCTCGGTGCGGCTCTGCGACTGCCCCGGCCTCGTCTTCCCCTCCCGCGCCCCGCCCGAGCTCCAGGTGAGCGCCTCACCTGCCCAGGTGTGACCTGAACCTGCCCAGGTGTGACCTGAACCCCACCCTGTGTGACCCCAACCCTGCCCCGGCCTCGTCTTCCCCTCCCGCGCCCCGCCCGAGCTCCAGGTGAGAGCCTCACCTGCCCAGGTGTGACCTGAACCCACCTAAACCCTGCCAGGTGTGACCTGAACCCATCCAAACCCTGCCCCAGCCTCGTCTTCCCCTCCCGCGCCCCGCCCGAGCTGCAGGTGAGCGCCTCACCTGCCCAGGTGTGACCTGAGCCTATCCCAAACCCTGCCAGGTGTGATCCACACCCATCCAGGTGTGACTCAAACACATCCAAACCCTGCCAGGTGTGACCTGAACCCATCCCAACCCTGCCAGGGGGGACCTAACCCCCCCAGGTGTGACCTGAACCCACCCAAACCCTGCCCGGTGTGACCTGAACCCATCCCAACCCTGCCCCACCCTCGTCTTCCCCTCCCGCGCCCCGCCCGAGCTCCAGGTGAGAGCCTCACCTGCCCGGGAGGGGCCTGAACCCACCCAAACCCTGCCAGGTGTGACCTGAACCCACCCAAACCCTGCCAGGTGTGACCTGAACCCACCCAAACCCCCCAGGTGTGACCTGAACCCACCCAAAACCCACCAGGTGTGACCTGAGCCCCGCCCTGTAGGATCCCAACCCTGCCCCGGCCTCGTCTTCCCCTCCCGGGCCCCGCCCAAGCTCCAGGTGAGCGCCTCACCTGCCCGGGGGGGGGCGTGAACCCATCCCAACCCTGCCAGGTGGGACCCAACTCCCACAGGTCCTGGCAGGGCTGTACCCCATTGTCTGTGTCCCCACAGGTCCTGGCAGGGCTGTACCCCATTGTTTTACCCCAATGTTTCTCTCGCAGGTCCTGGCAGGGCTGTACCCCAATGTTTCTCTCCTCTTGCAGGTCCTGGCAGGGGTGTACCCCATTATTTTCCCCCATTTTCTCCCACAGGTCCTGGCAGGGGTGTACCCCATCGCGCAGCTGCAGGACCCCTACTCCGCCGTGGGGTTTTGGGGTGTTTTTGGGATTTCCCAGGTCCTGGCAGGGCTGTACCCCAATGTTTTAACCTGTATTTCTCTCGCAGGTCCTGGCAGGGCTGTACCCCATTATTTTACCGTGTTTTCTCTCGCAGGTCCTGGCAGGGCTGTACCCCATTATCTCTCTCCCCTCAGGTCCTGGCAGGGCTGTACCCCATTATCTCTCTCCCCTCAGGTCCTGGCAGGGCTGTACCCCATTGTCTCTCTCCCCCCAGGTCCTGGCAGGTGTGTACCCCATCGCGCAGCTGCAGGACCCCTACTCGGCCGTGGGGTTATTGGGGTTTCTCAGGTCCTGGCAGAGCTGTACCCCATTATTTTCCCCCATTTTCTCTCCCCCCAGGTCCTGGCAGGGCTGTACCCCATTGTTTTACGCCAATGTTTCTCTCCTCTCACAGGTCCTGGCAGGGCTGTACCCCATTATTTTACCGTGTTTCTCTCCCCCCAGGTCCTGGCAGGTGTGTACCCCAATGTTTTACTGTGTTTTCTCTCCCAGGTCCTGGCAGGGGTGTACCCTATCGCGCAGCTGCAGGACCCCTACTCCGCCGTGGGGTTTTGGGGTGTTTTTGGGATTTCCCAAGTCCTGGCAGGGCTGTACCCCATTGTTTTACCCCAATGTTTCTCTCCTCTCACAGGTCCTGGCAGGGCTGTACCCCATTATTTTACCCCATTATATCTCTCCCCCCAGGTCCTGGCAGGGGTGTACCCCATCGCGCAGCTGCAGGACCCCTACTCCGCCGTGGGGTTTTTGGGGTTTCTCAGGTCCTGGCAGGGCTGTACCCCAATGTTTTACCCTGTATTTCTCTGGCAGGTCCTGGCAGGGCTGTACCCCATTATTTTACCCCAATGTTTCTCTCCCCACAGGTCCTGGCAGGGGTGTACCCCAATGTTTTACCCTGTATTTCTCTGGCAGGTCCTGGCAGGGCTGTACCCCATTATTTTACCCCAATGTTTCTCTCCCCACAGGTCCTGGCAGGGGTGTACCCCATCGCGCAGCTGCAGGACCCCTACTCCACCGTGGGGTTTTTGGGGTTTCCCAGGTCCTGGCAGGGCTGTACCCCATTATTTTACTGTGTTTTCTCTCGCAGGTCCTGGCAGGGGTGTACCCCATCGCTCAGCTGCAGGACCCCTACTCCGCCGTGGGGTTATTGGGGTTTCTCAGGTCCTGGCAGGGCTGTACCCCATTATTTTACTGTGTCTCTCTCCCCCCAGGTCCTGGCAGGGGTGTACCCCATCGCTCAGCTGCAGGACCCCTACTCGGCCGTGGGGTTCCTGGGCTCCCGCCTGGCCCTGCCCCCCCTGCTGCAGCTGCGCCCCCCCAGCGGCCCCGGCTGGACGGCCTGGGAGCTCTGCGAAGGTGGGCACCTTCCGGAACCTTCCGGCACCTTCCGGAACCTTCCGGCACCTTCCGGAACCTTCCGGGACTTTGGGAACATTTGGGGAAATTTTTGGGGAATTTTTGAGCACTTCAGAGAGGGAGATTCGGGAATATTTGGGATTTAGTCCGGATTTATTTGGAATGTTCTGGAATATTCCGGATTCATTCAGGAATTTCCGACGTTTATTTGGGAATATTTGGGATTTAGTCCGGATTTATTTGGAACATTCCAGAATGTTCCGGATTCATTCAGGAATTTCCAACGTTTATTTGGGAATATTTGGGATTTAGTCCGGATTTATCTGGAACGTTCCAGAACGTTCCAGATTCATTCGGGAATTTCCAACGGTTTTTTAGGAATATTTAGGATTTAGTTCGGATTTATTTAGAAAGTTCCAGAATGTTCCAGATTCATTCAGGAATTTCCGATGTTTATTTGGAAATATTTGGGAATATTTGGGATTTAGTCCGGATTTATTTGGAACGTTCCAGAATGTTCCAGATTCATTTGGGAATTTCCAACGTTTATTTGGGAATATTTGGGAATATTTGGGATTTAGTCCGGATGTATTCGGAACGTTCCGGAATATTCCGGATTCATTCAGGAATTTCCGATGTTTATTTGGGAATATTTGGGATTTAGTCCGGATTTATTTGGAACATTCCAGAATGTTCCAGATTCATTCAGGAATTTCCGACGTTTATTTGGAAATATTTGGGAATATTTGGGATTTAGTCCGGATTTATTTGGAACGTTCCAGAATGTTCCAGGTTCATTCGGGAATTCCCAACGTTTATTTGGGAATATTTGGGAATATTTGGGATTTAGTCCGGATTTATCTGGAACGTTCTGGAATATTCCGGATTCATTCAGGAATTTCCGACGTTTATTTGGGAATATTTGGGATTTAGTCCGGATTTATTTGGAACATTCCAGAATGTTCTGGATTCGTTCAGGAATTTCCGACGTTTATTTGGGAATATTTGGGAATATTTGGGATTTATTTGGAATGTTCCGGAATATTCCGGATTCATTCGGGAATTTCCAACGTTTATTTGGGAATATTTGGGAATATTTGGGATTTATTTAGGAACATTCTGGAATGTTCCAGGTTCATTCAGGAATTTCCGATGTTTATTTGGGAATATTTGGGAATTTTCAAGGGTTTTTTTGGGATTTTTTTCCCAATTTTTCCCCGTTTTTTGTGGTTTTTCCCTCATTTTTCCC